>NC_064645.1:88102981-88407434 GCF_023864345.2 Schistocerca serialis cubense
CATTCAGAATCGTCTGAATCACTCTCTACATTATCCAGAGTGTCGCTATGATTGATCAAATCCGCAATTTCTGCGTCTGATAAACCGCGCCGAAACATGATGACAAACAACTGAATGATATACAGACTGAGAACGCAAAGATAAGTTTTAACATGAATTACAGCGCTGCCGTGACATCTATGGACGCATTTTGTTAATAAACATCTGAAAAACGTATAGCGCTGGCCAAACCCGTAGAAATAACGTTGCAGTGTTTTGAATGAAATTAAATGTAGCGGCCCGTAAATTTTACGGGCTTGGTGATTTTCGCGCGATCCCAGGCCCGTAAATTTTACGGGCTTGGCGCTTAGAGTGTTAAATTCGGATGCAAACTATGCGTTTCATCGTCAATAAGAAGGCGCAAGGGATACAGTATACCTGAAGTGAAGCATCGGAATCTAAGACGGGACCCACAGGACAGGTTCAAATCATAGAAAGTGAGAGTGTCAGTCCTCTTGTACTTAAGTCGGAATTGCGCCTTTTGTATTAAATTCGGATGCAATTTCTGTGTTTCATCGTCAACAAGAAGGTGCAAGGTATACTGTAAACCTGAAGTGAAGCATCGGAATCTAAAACTGGACCCACAGGAGAGGTTCAAATCATAGAAAACTAGAGTGTCAGTCCTCTTCTACTTAAGTCAGCATTGTGCATTTTGTATTAAAATCGGATGCAATTTCTGTGTTTCATCGTCAATAAGAAGGTGCAAGGTATACAGTAAACCTGAAGTGGAGCATCGGAATCTAAACCTGGACTCACAGGAGTGGTTCAAAACAAGAGAGAGTGAGAGTGTCAGTCCTCTTGTACTGAAGTCGGCATTGTGCCTTTTGTATTAAATTCGGATGCAAACTATGCGTTTCATCGTCAGTAAGAATGCGCAAGGGATACAGTAAACCTGAAGTGAAGCATCGGAATCTATGACTGGACCCACAGGAGAGGTTCAAATCATAGAAAGTGAGAGTGTCAGTCCTCTTGTACTTAAGTCGGCATTGTGCCTTTTGTATTAAATTCGGATGCAATTTCTGTGTTTCATCGTCAATAAGAAGGTGCAAGGTATACAGTAAACCTGAAGTGAAGCATCGGAATCAAATACCGGACTCACAGGAGAGGTTCAAATCGTAGAAAGTGAGAGTGTCAGTCCTCTTGTACTTAAGTCGGCATTGTGCTTTTGTATTAAATTCGGATGCAATTTCTGTGTTTCATTGTCAATAAGAATGTGCAAAGTAAGCAGTAAACCTGAACTGAAGCATCGAAATCTAAAACTGGAATCACAGGAAAGGTTCAAATCGTAGAAAGTGAGATTATCAGTCCTATTGTACTTAAGTCGGCATTGTGTCTTTTGTATTAAATTCGGATGCATTTTCTGTGTTTCATCGTCAATAAGAAGGTGCAAGGTATACAGTCAACCTGAAGTGAAGCATCGGAATCAAATACTGGACTTACAGGAGAGGTTCAAATCGTAGAAAGTGAGAGTGTCAGTCCTCTTGTACTTAAGTCGGCATTGTGCTTTTGTATTAAATTGGGATGCAATTTCTGTGTTTCATCGTCAAAAAGAAGGTCCAAGGGATACTGTAAACGTGAAGTGAAGCATCGGAATTTAAATCTGGACTCACAGGAGAGGTTCAAATCATAGAAAGTTAGAGTGTCAGTCCTCTTGTACTAAAGTCGGCATTGTGCTTTCTGTATTAAATTCGGATGCTAACTATGCGTTTCATCGTCAATAAGAAGGCGCAAGGGATACAGTAAACCTGAAGTGAAGCATCGGAATCTAAGACTGGACCCACAGGAGGGGTTCAAATCATAGAAAGTGAGAGTGTCAGTCCTCTTGTACTTAAGTCGGCATTGTGCCTTTTGTATTAAATTCGGATGCAATTTCTGTGTTTCATCGTCAATAAGAAGGTGCAAGGTATACAGTAAACCTGAAGTAAGGCATCGGAATCTAAAACTGTACCCACAGGAGAGGTTCAAATCATAGAAAGTTAGAGTGTCAGTCCTCTTCTACTTAAGTCGGCATTGTGCATTTTGTATTAAATTCGGATGCAATTTCTGTGTTTCATCGTCAATAAGAAGGTGCATGGTATTCAGTTATCTTGACGTGAAGCATCGGAATCTAAAACTGGACTCACAGGAAAGGTTCAAATCGTAGAAAGTGAGAGTATCAGTCCTATTGTACTTAAGTCGGCATTGTGCCTTTTGTATTAAATTCGGATGCATTTTCTGAGTTTCATCGTCAATAAGAAGGTGCAAGGTATACAGTAAACCTGAAGTGGAGCATCGGAATCCAAACCTGGACTCACAGGAGAGGTTCAAATCATAGAGAGTGAGAGTGTCAGTCCTCTTGTACTTAAGTCGGCATTGTGCCTTTTGTATTAAATTCGGATGCAAACTATGCGTTTCATCGTCAGTAAGAATGCGCAAGGGATACAGTGAACCTGAAGTGAAGCATCGGAATCTAAGACTGGACCCACAGGAGAGGTTCAAATCATAGAAAGTGAGAGTGTCAGTCCTCTTGTACTTAAGTCGGCATTGTGCCTTTTGTATTAAATTCGGATGCAAACTATGCGTTTCATCGTCAATAAGAAGGCGCAAGGGATACAGTATACCTGAAGTGAAGCATCGGAATCTAAGACTGGACCCACAGGACAGGTTCAAATCATAGAAAGTGAGAGTGTCAGTCCTCTTGTACTTAAGTCGGAATTGTGCCTTTTGTATTAAATTCGGATGCAATTTCTGTGTTTCATCGTCAACAAGAAGGTGCAAGGTATACTGTAAACCTGAAGTGAAGCATCGGAATCTAAAACTGGACCCACAGGAGAGGTTCAAATCATAGAAAACTAGAGTGTCAGTTCTCTTCTACTTAAGTCGGCATTGTGCATTTTGTATTAAAATCGGATGCAATTTCTGTGTTTCATCGTCAATAAGAAGGTGCATGGTATACAGTTCTCTTGACGTGAAGCATCGGAATCTAAAACTGGACTCACAGACGAGGTCCAAATCGTAGAAAGTGAGAGTGTCAGTCCTCTTGTACTTAAGTCGGCAATGTGCCTTTTGTATTAATTTCGGATGCAATTTCTGTGTTTCATCGTCAATAAGAAGGTCCAAGGGATACAGTAAACCTGAAGTGAAGCATCGGAATCTAAAACTGGACTCACAGGAGAGGTTCAAATCATAGAAAATTAGAGTGTCAATCCTCTTCTACTTAAGTCGGCATTGTGCTTTTGTATTAAATTCGGATGCAATTTCTGTGCTTCATCGTCAATAAGATGGTGCAAGGTGTACAGTAAACCTGAAGTGAAGCATCGGAATCTAAAACTGTACTCACAGGAGAGGTTCACATCGTAGAAAGTGATAGTGTCGGTCCTCTTGTACTTAAGTCGGCATTGTGCCTTTTGTATTAAATTCGGATGCAATTTCTGAGTTTCATCGTCAATAAGAAGGTGCAAAGTATGCAGTAAACCTGAATTGAAGCATCGAAATCTAAAACTGGACTCACAGGAAAGGTTCAAATCGTAGAAAGTGAGAGTATCAGTCCTATTGTACTTAAGTCGGCATTGTGCCTTTTGTATTAAATTCGGATGCATTTTCTGTGTTTCATCGTCAATAAGAAGGTGCAAGGTATACAGTAAACCTGAAGTGAAGCATCGGAATCAAATACTGGACTCACAGGAGAGGTTCAAATCGTAGAAAGTGAGAGTGTCAGTCCTCTTGTACTTAAGTCGGCATTGTGCTTTTGTATTAAATTGGGATGCAATTTCTGTGTTTCATCGTCAAAAAGAAGGTCCAAGGGATACTGTAAACGTGAAGTGAAGCATCGGAATTTAAATCTGGACTCACAGTAGAGGTTCAAATCATAGAAAGTTAGAGTGTCAGTCCTCTTGTACTAAAGTCGGCATTGTGCTTTCTGTATTAAATTCGGATGCAAACTATGCGTTTCATCGTCAATAAGAAGGCGCAAGGGATACAGTAAACCTGAAGTGAAGCATCGGAATCTAAGACTGGACCCACAGGAGGGGTTCAAATCATAGAAAGTGAGAGTGTCAGTCCTCTTGTACTTAAGTCGGCATTGTGCCTTTTGTATTAAATTCGGATGCAATTTCTGTGTTTCATCGTCAATAAGAAGGTGCAAGGTATACAGTAAACCTGAAGTAAGGCATCGGAATCTAAAACCGTACTCACAGGAGAGGTTCAAATCATAGAAAGTTAGAGTGTCAGTCCTCTTGTACTTAAGTCGCCATTGTGCCTTTTGTATTAATTTCGGATGCAATTTCTGTGTTTTATCGTCAATAAGAAGGTCCAAGGGATACAGTAAACCCGAAGTGAATCATCGGAATCCAAACTGGACTCACAGGAGAGGTTCAAATCATAGAAAGTTAGAGTGTCAGTCCTCTTCTACATAAGTCGGCATTGTGCATTTTGTATTAAATTCGGATGCAATTTCTGTGTTTCATCGTCAATAAGAAGGTGCATGGTATTTAGTTATCTTGACGTGAAGCATCGGAATCTAAAACTGGACTCACAGGAGAGGTTCAAATCGTAGAAAGTGAGAGTGTCAGTCCTCTTGTACTTAAGTCGGCAATGTGCCTTTTGTATTAAATTCGGATGCAATTTCTGTGTTTCATCGTCTATAAGAAGGTGCAAGGTAAACAGTAAACCTGAAGTGCAGCGTCGGAATCTAGACCTGGACTCACAGGAGAGGTTCAAATCATAGAGAGTGAGAGTGTCAGTCCTCTTGTACTTAAGTCGGCATTGTGCCTTTTGTATTAAATTCGGATGCAAACTATGCGTTTCATCGTCAGTAAGAATGCGCAAGGGATACAGTAAACCTGAAGTGAAGCATCGGAATCTAAGACTGGACCCACAGGAGAGGTTCAAATCATAGAAAATGAGAGTGTCAGTCCTCTTGTACTTAAGTCGGCATTGTGCCTTTTGTATTATATTCGGATGCAATTTCTGTGTTGCATCGTCAATAAGAAGGTGCAAGGTATACTGTAAACCTGAAGTGAAGCATCGAAGTCTAAAACTGGACCCACAGGAGAGGTTCAAATCATAGACAGTTAGAGTGTCAGTCCTCTTGTACTTAAGTCGGCATTGTGCCTTTTGTATTAATTTCGGATGCAATTTCTGTGTTTTATCGTCAATAAGAAGGTCCAAGGGATACAGTAAACCTGAAGTGAAGCATCAGAATCTAAAACTGGACTCACAGGAGAGGTTCAAATCATAGAAAGTTAGAGTGTCAGTCCTCTTGTACTTAAGTCGGCATTGTGCCTTTTGTATTAAATTCGGATGCAAACTATGCGTTTCATCGTCAATAAGAAGGCGCAAGGGATACAGTATACCTGAAGTGAAGCATCGGAATCTTAGACTGGACCCACAGGACAGGTTCAAATCATAGAAAGTGAGAGTGTCAGTCCTCTTGTACTTAAGTCGGCATTGTGCCTTTTGTATTAAATTCGGATGCAATTTCTGAGTTTCATCGTCAATAAGAAGGTGCAAAGTATACAGAAAAACCTGATCTGAAGCATCGAAATCTAAAACTGGACTCACAGGAAAGGTTCAAATCGTAGAAAGTGAGAGTATCAGTCCTATTGTACTTAAGTCGGCATTGTGCCTTTTGTATTAAATTCGGATGCATTTTCTGAGTTTCATCGTCAATAAGAAGGTGCAAGGTATACAGTAAACCTGAAGTGGAGCATCGGAATCCAAACCTGGACTCACAGGAGAGGTTCAAATCATAGAGAGTTAGAGTGTCAGTCCTCTTGTACTTAAGTCGGCATTGTGCCTTTTGTATTAAATTCGGATGCAAACTATGCGTTTCATCGTCAGTAAGAATGCGCAAGGGATACAGTGAACCTGAAGTGAAGCATCGGAATCTAAGACTGGACCCACAGGAGAGGTTCAAATCATAGAAAGTGAGAGTGTCAGTCCTCTTGTACTTAAGTCGGCATTGTGCCTTTTGTATTAAATTCGGATGCGATTTCTGTGTTTCATCGTCAATAAGAAGGTGCAAGGTATACTGTAAACCTGAAGTGAAGCATCGAAATCTAAAACTGGACCCACAGGAGAGGTTCAAATCATAGAAAGTTAGTGTGTCAGTCCTCTTGTACTTACGTCGGCATTGTGCCTTTTGTATTAATTTCGGATGCAATTTCTGTCTTTTATCGTCAATAAGAAGGTCCAAGGGATACAGTAAACCTGAAGTGAAGCATCGGAATCTAAAACTGGACTTACAGGAGAGGTTCAAATCATAGAAAGTTAGAGTGTCAGTCCTCTTGTACTTAAGTCGGCATTGTGCCTTTTGTATTAAATTCGGATGCGAACTATGCGTTTCATCGTCAATAAGAAGGCGCAAGCGATACAGTATACCTGAAGTGAAGCATCGGAATCTAAGACTGGACCCACAGGACAGGTTCAAATCATAGAAAGTGAGAGTGTCAGTCCTCTTGTACTTGAGTCGGAATTGTGCCTTTTGTATTATATTCAGATGCAATTTCTGTGTTTCATCGTCAATAAGAAGGTGCAAGGTATACTGTAAACCTGAAGTGAAGCATCGGAATCTAAAACTGGACCCACAGGAGAGGTTCAAATCATAGTAAGTTAGAGTGTCAGTCCTCTTTTACTTAAGACGGCATTGTGCCTTTTGTATTGATTTCGGATGCAATTTCTGTGTTTCATCGTCAATAAGAAGGTCCAAGGGATACAGTAAACCTGAAGTGATGCATCGGAATCTAAAACTGGACCCACAGGAGAAGTTCAAATCATAGAAAGTTAGAGTGTCAGTCCTCTTCTACTTATGTCGGCATTGTGCATTTTGTATGAAATTTGGATGCAATTTCTGTGTTTCATCGTCAATAAGATGGTCCAAGGTATACAATAAACCTGAAGTGAAGCATCGGAATCCAAGACTGGACTCATAGGAGATGTTCAAATCGTAGAAAGTGAGAGTGTCAGTCCTCTTGTACTAAAAATGGCATTGGGCCTTTTGTACTAATTTCGGATGCAATTTCTGTGTTTCATCGTCAATAAGAAGGTGCAAGGTATACAGTAAACCTGAAGTGAAGCGTCGGAATCTAAAACTGGACTCACAGGAGAGGTTCAAATCATAGAATGTGTGAGTGTCAGTCCGCTTGTACTTAAGTCGGCATTGTGCCTTTTGAATTTAATTCGGATGCACTTTCTGTGTTTCATCGTCAATAAGAAGGTGCAAGGTATTCAGTAAACCTGAAGTGAAGCATCAGAATCCAATACTGGACTCATAGGAGAGGTTCAAATCGTAGAACGTGAGAGTGTCAGTCCTCTTGTACTTAAGTCGACATTGTGCCTTTTGTATTAATTTCGGATGCAATTTCTGTGTTTCATCTTCAATAATAAGGTGCAAGGTATACAGTAAACCTGAAGTGAAGCATCGGAATCTAAAATTGGACTCACAGGAGAGGTTCAAATCGTATAAAGTGAGAGTGTCAGTCCTCTTGTACTTAAGTCGGCATTGTGCATTTTGTATTAAATTCGGATGTAATTTCTGTGTTTCATCGTCAATAAGAAGGTGCAAGGTATACAGTAAACCTGAAGTGATGCATCGGAATGTAAAACTGGTCTCACAGGAGAGGTTCAAATTGTAGAAAGTGAGAGTGTCAGTCCTCTTGTACTTAAATCGGCATTGTGCCTTTTGTACTAAATTCGGATGCAATTTCTGTGTTTCATCGTCAATAAGAAGGTGCAAGGTATACAGTAAACCTGGAGTGAAGCATCGGAATCTAAATCTGGACTCACATCAGAGGTTCAAATCGTAGAAAGTGAGAGTGTCAATCCTCTTGTACTTAAGTCGGCATTGTGCCCTTTGTATTAAAATCGGATGCAATTTCTGTGTTTCATCGTCAATAAGAAGGTGCAAGGTATACAGTAAACCTGAAGTGACGCTTCGGAATCTAAAACTGGACTCATAGGAGAGATTCAAATCATAGAAAGTGAGACTGTCAGTCCTCTTGTACTTAAGTCGGCATTGTGCCCTTTGTATTCTATTCGGATGCAATTTCTGTGTTTCATCGTCAATAAGAAGGTGCAAGGTATACAGTAAACCTGAAGTGAAGCATCAGAATCTAACACTGGACTCACATGAGAGGTTCAAATCGTAGAAAGTGAGAGTATCAGTCCTCTTGTACTTAAGTCGGCATTGTGCCTTTTGTATTAAATTCGGATGCAATTTCTGTATTTCATCGTCAATAAGAAGGTGCAAGGTATACAGTAAACCTGAAGTGAAGCATCGGAATCTAAAACTGGACTCACAGGAGAGGTTCAAATCGTTGAAATTGAGAGTGTCAGTCCTCTTGTACCTAAGTCGGCATTGTGCATTTTGTATTAAATTCGGATGTAATTTCTGTGTTTCATCGTCAATAAGAAGGGGCAAGGTATACAGTTAACCTGAAGTGAAGCATCGGAATCTAAAACTGGACTCACAGGAGAGGTTCAAATCGCAAAAAGTTAGATTGTCAGTCCTCTTGTACTTAAATCGGCATTGTGCCTTTTGTACTAAATTCGGATGCAACTTCTGTGTTTCATCGTCAATAAGAAGGTGCAAGGTGTACAGTAAACCTGAAATGAAGCATCGGAAACTAAAACTGGACTCACAGAAGAAGTTCAAATCGTAGAAAGTGAAAAAGTGAGTCCTCTTGTACTTAAGTCGGCATTGTGCCATTTTTATTAAATTCAGATGCTATTTCTGTGTTTCATCGTGAGTAAGAAGGTGCAAGGTATACAGTAAACCTGAAGTGAAGCATCGGAATCTAAAACTGGACTCATTGGAGAGGTTCAAATCGTAGAAAGTGAGAGTGTCTGTCCACTTGTACTTAAGTAGTCATTGTGTTTTTTGTATTCTATTCGGATGCAATTTCTGTGTTTCTTCGTCAATAAGAAGGTGCAAGGTATACAGTAAACCTGAAGTGAAGCATCAGAATCTAATACTGGACTCACAGGAGAGGTTCAAATCGTAGAAAGTGAGAGTGTCAGTCCTCTTGTACTTAAGCCGGCATTGTGCCTTTTGAATTAAATTTTGATGTACTTTCTGTGTTTCATCGTCAATAAGAAGGTGCAAGGTATACAGTAATCTTGACGTGAAGCATCGGAATCTAAAACTCGACTCACAGGAGAGGTTCAAATCGTAGAAAGTGAGAGTGTCAGATCTCTTGTACTTAAGTCAGCAATGTGCCTTTTGTATTAAATTCTAATGCAATTTCGGTGTTTCATCGTCAATAAGAAGGTGCTAGGTATACAGTAAACCTGAAGTGAAGCATCGGAATCTAAAACTGGACTCACAGGAAAGATTCGAATCACAGAATGTGAGAGTGTCAGTCCTCTTGTACTTAAGTCGGAATTGTGCCTTTTGTATTATATTCGGATGCAATTTCTGTGTTTCATCGTCAATAAGAAGGTGCAAGGTATACTGTAAACCTGAAGTGAGGCATCGGAATCTAAAACTGGACCCACAGGAGAGGTTCAAATCATAGTAAGTTAGAGTGTCAGTCCTCTTATACTTAAGTCGGCATTGTGCCTTTTGTATTGATTTCGGATGCAATTTCTGTGTTTCATCGTCAATAAGAAGGTCCAAGGGATACAGTAAACCTAAAGTGAAGCATCGGAATCTAAAACTGGACCCACAGGAGAGGTTCAAATCATAGAAAATTAGAGTGTCAGTACTCTTCCACTTAAGTCGGCATTGTGCATTTTGTATTAAAATCGGATGCAATTTCTGTGTTTCATCGTCAATAAGAAGGTGCATGGAATACAGTTATCTTGATGTGAAGCATCGGAATCTAAAACTGGACTCACAGGAGAGGTCAAATCGTAGAAAGTGAGAGTGTCAGTCCTCTTGTACTTAAGTCGGCAATGTGCCTTTTGTATTACATTCAGATGCAATTTCTGTGTTTCATCGTCAATAAGAAGGTGCAAGGTATGCAGTATACCTGAAGTGGAGCATCGGAATCTAAAACTGGACTCACAGGAGAGGTTGAAATCATAGAGAGTGAGAGTGTCAGTCCTCTTCTACTTAAGTCGGCATTGTGAATTTTGTATGAAATTTGGATGCAATTTCTGTGTTTCATCGTCAATAAGATGGTCCAAGGTATACAATAAACCTGAAGTGAAGCATCGGAATCCAAGACTGGACTCACAGGAGATGTTCAAATCGTAGAAAGTGAGAGTGTCAGTCCTCTTGTACTAAAATTGGCATTGGGCCTTTTGTACTAATTTCGGATTCAATTTCTGTGTTTCATCGTCAATAAGAAGGTGCAAGGTATACAGTAAACCTGAAGTGAAGCATCGGAATCTAAAACTGGACTCACCGGAGAGGTTCAAATCATAGAAAGTGTGAGAGTCAGTCCGCTTGTACTTAAGTCGGCATTGTGCCTTTTGAATTAAATTCAGATGCACTTTCTGTGTTTCATCGTCAATAAGAAGGTCCAAGGTATACAGTAATCTTGACGTGAAGCATCGGAATCTAAAACTCGACTCACAGGAGAGGTTCAAATCGTAGAAAGTGAGAGTGTCAGATCTCTTGTACTTAAGTCAGCAATGTGCCTTTTGTATTAAATTCGGATGCAATTTCTTTGTTTCATCGTCAATAAGAAGGTGCAAGGTATACTATAAACCTGAAGTGAAGCATCGGAATCTAAAACTGGACTCACAGGAGAGATTCAAATCATAGAATGCGAGAGTGTCAGTCCTCTTGTACTTAAGTCGGCATTGTGCCTTTTGTTTTAAATTCGGCTGCAATTTCTGTGTTTCATCGTCAATAAGAAGGTGCAAGGTATACAGTAAACCTGAAGTGAAGCATCAGAATCTAATACTGGACTCATAGGAGAGGTTCAAATCGTAGAACGTGAGAGTGTCAGTCCTCTTATACTTAAGTCGACATTGTGCCTTTTGTATTAATTTCGGATGCAATTTCTGTGTTTCATCTTCAATAATAAGGTGCAAGGTATACAGTAAACCTGAAGTGAAGCATCGGAATCTAAAATTGGACTCACAGGAGAGGTTCAAATCGTATAAAGTGAGAGTGTCAGTCCTCTTGTACTTAAGTCGGCATTGTGCATTTTGTATTAAATTCGGATGTAATTTCTGTGTTTCATCGTCAATAAGAAGGTGCAAGGTATACAGTAAACCTGATGTGATGCATCGGAATCTAAAACTGTTCTCACAGGAGAGATTCAAGTAGTAGAAAGTGAGAGTGTCAGTCCTCTTGTACTTAAATCGGCATTGTGCCTTTTGTACTAAATTCGGATGCAATTTCTGTGTTTCATCTTCAATAAGAAGGTGCAAGGTATACACTAAACCTGGAGTGAAGCATCGGAATCTAAATCTGGACTCACAGGAGAGGTTCAAATCGTAGTAACTGAGAGTGTCAGTCCTCTTGTACTTAAGTCGGCATTGTGCCTTTTGTATTAAACTCGGATGCAATTTCTGTGTTTCATCGTCAATAAGAATGTGCAAGGTATACAGTGAACCAGAAGTGAAGCATCGGAATCTAAAACTGGACTCACAGGAAAGGTTCAAATCGTAGAAAGTGAGAGTGTCAGTCCTCTTGTACTGAAGTCGGCATTGTGCCCTTTGTATTAAAATCGGATGCAATTTCTGTGTTTCATCGTCAATAAGAAGGTGCAAGGTATACAGTAAACCTGAAGTGACGCTTCGAAATCTAAAACTGGACTCATAGGAGAGATTCAAATCATAGAAAGTGAGAGTGTCACTCCTCTTGTACTTAAGTCGGCATTGTGCCTTTTGTATTCTATTCGGATGCAATTTCTGTGTTTCATCGTCAATAAGAAGGTGCAAGGTATACAGTAAACCTGAAGTGAAGCATCAGAATCTAATACTGTACTCATAGGAGAGGTTCAAATCAAAGAACGTGAGAGTGTCAGTCCTCTTGTACTTAAGTCGACATTGTGCCTTTTGTATTAATTTCGGATGTAATTTCTGTATTTCATCTTCAATAATAAGGTGCAAGGTATACAGTAAACCTGAAGTGAAGCATCGGAATCTAAAATTGGACTCACAGGAGAGGTTCAAATCGTATAAAGATAGAGTGTCAGTCCTCTTGTACTTAAGTCGGCATTGTGCATTTTGTATTAAATTCGGATGTAATTTCTGTGTTTCATCGTCAATAAGAAGGTGCAAGGTATACAGTAAACCTGAAGTGATGCATCGGAATCTAAAACTGGCCTCACAGGAGGGGTTCAAATAGTAGAAAGTGAGAGTGTCAGTCCTCTTGTACTTAAATCGGCATTGTGCCTTTTGTACTAAACTCGGATGCAATTTCTGTGTTTCATCGTCTATAAGAGGGTGCAAGGTATACAGTAAACCTGGAGTGAAGCATCGGAATCTAAATCTGGACTCACAGGAGAGGTTCAAATCGTAGAAACTGAGAGTGTCAGTCCTCTTGTACTTAAGTCGGCATTGTGCCTTTTGTATTAAACTCGGATGCAATTTCTGTGTTTCATCGTCAATAAGAATGTGCAAGGTATACAGTGAACCAGAAGTGAAGCATCGGAATCTAAAACTGGACTCACAGGAAAGGTTCAATTCGTAGAAAGTGAGAGTGTCGGTCCTCTTGTACCTAAGTCGGCATTGTGCCCTTTGTATTAAAATCGGATGCAATTTCTGTGTTTCATCGTCAATAAGAAGGTGCAAGGTATACAGTAAACCTGAAGTGACGCTTCGGAATCTAAAACTGGACTCATAGGAGAGATTGAAATCATAGAAAGTGAGACTGTCAGTCCTCTTGTACTTAAGTCGGCATTGTGCCCTTTGTATTCTATTCGGATGCAATTTCTGTGTTTCATCGTCAATAAGAAGGTGCAAGGTATACAGTAAACCTGAAGTGAAGCATCAGAATCTAACACTGGACTCACAGGAGAGGTTCAAATCGTAGAAAGTGAGAGTATCAGTCTTCTTGTACTTAAGTCGGCATTGTGCCTTTTGTATTAAATTCGGATGCAATTTCTGTGTTTCCTCGTCAATAAGAAGGTGCAAGGTATACAGTAAACCTGAAGTGAAGCATCGGAATCTAAAACTGGACTCACAGGAGAGGTTCAAATCGTTGAAATTGAGAGTGTCAGTCCTCTTGTACTTAAGTCGGCATTGTGCATTTTGTATTAACTTCGGATGTAATTTCTGTGTTTCATCGTCAATAAGAAGGGGCAAGGTATACAGTTAACCTGAAGTGAAGCATCGGAATCTAAAACTGGACTCACAGGAGAGGTTCAAATCGAAAAAAGTTAGATTGTCAGTCCTCTTGTACTTAAATCGGCATTGTGCCTTTTGTACTAAATTCGGATGCAACTTCTGTGTTTCATCGTCAATAAGAAGGTGCAAGGTGTACAGTAAACCTGAAATGAAGCATCGCAAACTAAAACTGGACTCACAGAAGAAGTTCAAATCGTAGAAGGTGAAAAAGTGAGTCCTCTTGTACTTAAGTCGGCATTGTGCTTTTTTTATTAATTTCGGATGCTATTTCTGTGTTTCATCGTCAATAAGAAGGTGCAAGGTATACAGTAAACCTGAAGTGAAGCATCGGAATCTAAAACTGGACTCATTGGAGAGGTTCAAATCGTAGAAAGTGAGAGTGTCTGTCCACTTGTACTTAAGTCGTCATTGTGTTTTTTGTATTCTATTCGGATGCAATTTCTGTGTTTCTTCGTCAATAAGAAGGTGCAAGGTATACAGTAAACCTGAAGTGAAGCATCAGAATCTAATACTGGACTCACAGGAGAGGTTCAAATCGTAGAAAGTGAGAGTGTCAGTCCTCTTGTACTTAAGCCGGCATTGTGCCTTTTGAATTAAATTTGGATGTACTTCCTGTGTTTCATCGTCAATAAGAAGGTGCAAGGTACACAGTAATCTTGACGTGAAGCATCGGAATCTAAAACTCGACTCACAGGAGAGGTTCAAATCGTAGAAAGTGAGAGTGTCAGGTCTCTTGTACTTAAGTCAGCAATGTGCCTTTTGTATTAAATTCGGATGCAATTTCTGTGTTTCATCGTCAATAAGAAGGTGCAAGGTATACAGTAAACCTGAAGTGAAGCATCGGAATCTAAAACTGGACTCACAGGAAAGATTCGAATCATAGAATGTGAGAGTGTCAGTCCTCTTGTACTTAAGTCGGAATTGTGCCTTTTGTATTATATTCGGATGCAATGTCTGTGTTTCATCGTCAATAAGAAGGTGCCAGGTATACTGTAAACCTGAAGTGAAGCATCGGAATCTAAAACACTACCCACAGGAGAGGTTCAAATCATAGTAAGTTAGAGTGTCAGTCCTCTTTTACTTAAGTCGGCATTGTGCCTTTTGTATTGATTTCGGATGCAATTTCTGTGTTTCATCGTCAATAAGAAGGTCCAAGGGATACAGTAAACCTGAAGTGAAGCATCGGAATCTAAAACTGGACCCACAGGAGAGGTTCAAATCATAGAAAATTCGAGTGTCAGTACTCTTCCACTTAAGTCGGCATTGTGCATTTTGTATTAAAATCGGATGCAATTTCTGTGTTTCATTGTCAATAAGAAGGTGCAAGGTATACAGTAAACCTGAAGTGAAGCATCGGAATCTAAAACTGGACTCACAGGTGAGGTTCAAATCATAGAAAGTGTGAGTGTCAGTCCGCTTGTACTTAAGTAGGCATTGTGCCTTTTGAATTAAATTCGGATGCACTTTCTGTGTTTCATTGTCAATAAGAAGGTGCAAGGTATACAGTAAACCTGAAGTGAAGCATCGGAATCTAAAACTGGACTCACAGGTGAGGTTCAAATCATAGAAAGTGTGAGTGTCAGTCCGCTTGTACTTAAGTAGGCATTGTGCCTTTTGAATTAAATTCGGATGCACTTTCTGTGTTTCATCGTCAATAAGAAGGTGCAAGGTATACAGTAATCTTGACGTGAAGCATCGGAATCTAAAACTCGACTCACAGGAGAAGTTCAAATCGTAGAAAGTGAGAGTGTCAGATCTCTTGTACTTAAGTCAGCAATGTGCCTTTTGTATTAAATTCGGATGCAATTTCTGTGTTTCATCGTCAATAAGAAGGTGCAAGGTATACAGTAAACCTGAAGTGAAGCATCGGAATCTAAAACTGGACTCACAGGAGAGATTCAAATCATAGAATGCGTGAGTGTCAGTCCTCTTGTACTTAAGTCGGCATTGTGACTTTTGTATTAAATTCGGATGCAATTTCTGTGTTTCATCGTCAATAAGAAGGTGCAAGGTATACAGTAAACCTGAAGTGAAGCATCAGAATCTAATACTGGACTCATAGGAGAGGTTCAAATCGTAGAACGTGAGAGTGTCAGTCCTCTTGTACTTAAGTCGACATTGTGCCTTTTGTATTAATTTCGGATGCAATTTCTGTGTTTCATCTTCAATAATAAGGTGCAAGGTATACAGTAAACCTGAAGTGAAGCATCGGAATCTAAAATTGGACTCACAGGAGAGGTTCAAATCGTATGAAGTGAGAGTGTCAGTCCTCTTGTACTTAAGTCGGCATTGTGCATTTTGTATTAAATTCGGATGTAATTTCTGTGTTTCATCGTCAATAAGAAGGTGCAAGGTATACAGTAAACCTGAAGTGAAGCATCAGAATCTAACACTGGACTCACAGGAGAGGTTCAAATCGTAGAAAGTGAGAGTATCAGTCCTCTTGTACTTAAGTCGGAATTGTGCCTTTTGTATTATATTCGGATGCAATTTCTGTGTTTCATCGTCAATAATAAGGTGCAAGGTATACAGTAAACCTGAAGTGAAGCATCGGAATCTAAAATTGGACTCACAGGAGAGGTTCAAATCGTATAAAGTGAGAGTGTCAGTCCTCTTGTACTTAAGTCGGCATTGTGCATTTTGTATTAAATTCGGATGTAATTTCTGTGTTTAATCGTCAATAAGAAGGTGCAAGGTATACAGTAAACCTGATGTGATGCATCGGAATCTAAAACTTTTCTCACAGGAGAGATTCAAATAGTAGAAAGTGAGAGTGTCAGTCCTCTTGTACTTAAATCGGCATTGTGCCTTTTGTACTAAATTCGGATGCAATTTCTGTGTTTCATCGTCAATAAGAAGGTGCAAGGTATACAGTAAACCTGGAGTGAAGCATCGGAATCTAAATCTGGACTCACAGGAGAGGTTCAAATCGTAGAAACTGAGAGTGTCAGTCCTCTTGTACTTAAGTCGGCATTGTGCCTTTTGTATTAAACTCGGATGCAATTTCTGTGTTACATCGTCAATAAGAATGTGCAAGGTATACAGTGAACCAGAAGTGAAGCATCGGAATCTAAAACTGGACTCACAGGAAAGGTTCAAATCGTAGAAAGTGAGAGTGTCAGTCCTCTTGTACTTAAGTCGGCATTGTGCCCTTTGTATTAAAATCGGATGCAATTTCTGTGTTTCATCGTCAATAAGAAGGTGCAAGGTATACAGTAAACCTGAAGTGACGTTTCGGAATCTGAAACTGGACTCATAGGAGAGATTCAAATCATAGAAAGTGAGAGTGTCAGTCCTCTTGTACTTAAGTCGGCATTGTGCCTTTTGTATTCTATTCGGATGCAATTTCTGTGTTTCATCGTCAATAAGAAGGTGCAAGGTATACAGTAAACCTGAAGTGAAGCATCAGAATTTAACACTGGACTCACACGAGAGGTTCAAATCGTAGAAAGTGAGAGTATCAGTCCTCTTGTACTTAAGTCGGCATTGTGCCTTTTGTATTAAATTCGGATGCAATTTCTGTGTTTCATCGTCAATAAGAAGGTGCAAGGTATACAGTAAACCTGAAGTGAAGCATCGAAATGTAAAACTGGACTCACAGGAAAGGTTCAAATCGTTGAAATTGAGAGTGTCAGTCCTCTTGTACTTAAGTCGTCATTGTGCATTTTGTATTAAATTCGGATGTAATTTCTGTGTTTCATCGTCAATAAGAAAGGGCAAGGTATACAGTTAACCTGAAGTGAAGAATCGGAATCTAAAACTGGACTCACAGGAGAGGTTCAAATCGCAAAAAGTTAGATTGTCAGTCCTCTTGTACTTAAATCGGCATTGTGCCTTTTATACTAAATTCGGATGCATCTTCTGTGTTTCATCGTCAATAAGAAGGTGCAAGGTGTACAGTAAACCTGAAATGAAGCATCGGAAACTAAAACTGGACTCACAGAAGAAGTTCAAATCGTAGAAAGTGAAAAAGTGAGTCCTCTTGTACTTAGGTCGGCATTGTGCCTTTTTTATTAAATTCGGATGCTATTTCTGTGTTTCATCGTCCATAAGAAGGTGCAAGATATACAGTAAACCTGAAGTGTAGCATCGGAATCTAAAACTGGACTCATTGGAGAGGTTCAAATCGTAGAAAGTGAGAGTGTCTGTCCACTTGTACTTAAGTCGTCATTGTGTTTTTTGTATTCTATTCGGATGTAATTTCTGTGTTTCTTCGTCAATAAGAGGGTGCAAGGTATACAGTAAACCTGATGTGAAGCATCAGAATCTAACACTGGACTCACAGGAGAGGTTCAAATCGTAGAAAGTGAGAGGATCAGTCCTCTTGTACTTAAGTCGGCAATGTGCCTTTTGTATTAAATTCGGATGCAATTTCTGTGTTTCATCGTCAATAAGAAGGTGCAAGGTATACAGTATACCTGAAGTGGAGCATCGGAATCTAAAACTGGACTCACAGGAGAGGTTCAAATCGTAGAAAGTGAGAGTGTCAGTCCTCTTGTACTTAAGTCGGCATTGTGCCTTTTGTATTGATTTCGGATGCAATTTCTGTGTTTCATCGTCAATAAGAAGGTCCAAGGGATACAGTAAACCTGAAGTGAAGCATCGGAATCTAAAACTGGACCCACAGGAGAGGTTCAAATCATAGAAAATTAGAGTGTCAGTCCTCTTCCACTTAAGTCGGCATTGTGCATTTTGTATTAAAATCGGATGCAATTTCTGTGATTCATCGTCAATAAGAAGGTGCAAGGTATACAGTAAACCTGAAGTGAAGCATCAGAATCTAAATCTGGACTCACAGGAGAGGTTCAAATCGTAGAAAGTGAGAGTATCAGTCCTCTTGTACTTAAGTCGGCATTGTGCCTTTTGTATTAAATACGGATGCAATTTCTGTGTTTCATTGTCAATAAGAAGGTGCAAGGTATACAGTAAACCAGAAGTGAAGCATCAGAATCTAAAACTGGACTCACAGGAGAGGTTCAAATCGCAAAAAGTTAGATTGTCAGTCCTCTTGTACTTAAATCGGCATTGTGCCTTTTGTATTAAACTCGGATGCAATTTCTGTGTTTCATCGTCAATAAGAATGTGCAAGGTATACAGTGAACCAGAAGTGAAGCATCAGAATCTAAAACTGGACTCACAGGAGAGGTTCAAATCGCAAAAAGTTAGATTGTCAGTCCTCTTGTACTTAAATCGGCATTGTGCCTTTTGTACTAAATTCGGATGCAACTTCTGTGTTTCATCGTCAATAAGAAGGTGCAAGGTGTACAGTAAACCTGAAATGAAGCATCGGAAACTAAAACTGGACTCACAGAAGAAGTTTAAATCGTAGAAAGTGAAAAAGTGAGTCCTCTTGTACTTAAGTCGGCATTGTGCCTTTTTTATTAAATTCGGATGCTATTTCTGTGTTTCATCGTCCATAAGAAGGTGCAAGATATACAGTAAACCTGAAGTGAAGCATCGGAATCTAAAACTGGACTCATTGGAGAGGTTCAAATCGTAGAAAGTGAGAGTGTCTGTCCACTTGTACTTAAGTCGTCATTGTGTTTTTTGTATTCTATTCGGATGCAATTTCTGTGTTTCTTCGTCAATAAGAAGGTGCAAGGTATACAGTAAACCTGAAGTGAAGCATCAGAATCTAACACTGGACTCACAGGAGAGGTTCAAATCGTAGAAAGTGAGAGTATCAGTCCTCTTGTACTTAAGTCTGAATTGTGCCTTTTGTATTATATTCGGATGCAATTTCTGTGTTTCATCGTCAATAATAAGGTGCAAGGTATACAGTAAACCTGAAGTGAAGCATCGGAATCTAAAATTGGACTCACAGGAGAGGTTCAAATCGTATAAAGTGAGAGTGTCAGTCCTCTTGTACTTAAGTCGGCATTGTGCATTTTGTATTAAATTCGGATGTAATTTCTGTGTTTAATCGTCAATAAGAAGGTGCAAGGTATACAGTAAACCTGATGTGATGCATCGGAATCTAAAACTTTTCTCACAGGAGAGATTCAAATAGTAGAAAGTGAGAGTGTCAGTCCTCTTGTACTTAAATCGGCATTGTGCCTTTTGTACTAAATTCGGATGCAATTTCTGTGTTTCATCGTCAATAAGAAGGTGCAAGGTATACAGTAAACCTGGAGTGAAGCATCGGAATCTAAATCTGGACTCACAGGAGAGGTTCAAATCGTAGAAACTGAGAGTGTCAGTCCTCTTGTACTTAAGTCGGCATTGTGCCTTTTGTATTAAACTCGGATGCAATTTCTGTGTTACATCGTCAATAAGAATGTGCAAGGTATACAGTGAACCAGAAGTGAAGCATCGGAATCTAAAACTGGACTCACAGGAAAGGTTCAAATCGTAGAAAGTGAGAGTGTCAGTCCTCTTGTACTTATGTCGGCATTGTGCCCTTTGTATTAAAATCGGATGCAATTTCTGTGTTTCATCGTCAATAAGAAGGTGCAAGGTATACAGTAAACCTGAAGTGACGTTTCGGAATCTGAAACTGGACTCATAGGAGAGATTCAAATCATAGAAAGTGAGAGTGTCAGTCCTCTTGTACTTAAGTCGGCATTGTGCCTTTTGTATTCTATTCGGATGCAATTTCTGTGTTTCATCGTCAATAAGAAGGTGCAAGGTATACAGTAAACCTGAAGTGAAGCATCAGAATCTAACACTGGACTCACACGAGAGGTTCAAATCGTAGAAAGTGAGAGTATCAGTCCTCTTGTACTTAAGTCGGCATTGTGCCTTTTGTATTAAATTCGGATGCAATTTCTGTGTTTCATCGTCAATAAGAAGGTGCAAGGTATACAGTAAACCTGAAGTGAAGCATCGAAATGTAAAACTGGACTCACAGGAAAGGTTCAAATCGTTGAAATTGAGAGTGTCAGTCCTCTTGTACATAAATCGGCATTGTGCATTTTGTATTAAAATCGGATGCAATTTCTGTGTTTCATCGTCAATAAGAAGGTGCATGGTATACAGTTATCTTGACGTGAAGCATCGGAATCTAAAACTGGACTCACAGGAGAGGTCCAAATCGTAGAAAGTGAGAGTGTCAGTCCTCTTGTACTTAAGTCGGCAATGTGCCTTTTGTATTAAATTCGGATGCAATTTCTGTGTTTCATCGTCAATAAGAAGGTGCAAGGTATACAGTATACCTGAAGTGGAGCATCGGAATCTAAAACTGGACTCACAGGAGAGGTTCAAATCATAGAGAGTGAGAGTGTCAGTCCTCTTCTACTTAAGTCGGCATTGTGCATTTTGTATGAAATTTGGATGCAATTTCTGTGTTTCGTCGTCAATAAGATGGTCCAAGGTATACAATAAACCTGAAGTGAAGCATCGGAATCCAAGACTGGACTCACAGGAGATGTTCAAATCGTAGAAAGTGAGAGTGTCAGTCCTCTTGTACTAAAATTGGCATTGGGCCTTTTGTACTAATTTCGGATGCAATTTCTGTGTTTCATCGTCAATAAGAAGGTGCAAGGTATACAGTAAACCTGAAGTGAAGCATCGGAATCTAAAACTGGACTCACAGGTGAGGTTCAAATCATAGAAAGTGTGAGTGTCAGTCCGCTTGTACTTAAGTAGGCATTGTGCCTTTTGAATTAAATTCGGATGCACTTTCTGTGTTTCATCGTCAATAAGAAGGTGCAAGGTATACAGTAATCTTGACGTGAAGCATCGGAATCTAAAACTCGACTCACAGGAGAAGTTCAAATCGTAGAAAGTGAGAGTGTCAGATCTCTTGTACTTAAGTCAGCAATGTGCCTTTTGTATTAAATTCGGATGCAATTTCTGTGTTTCATCGTCAATAAGAAGGTGCAAGGTATACAGTAAACCTGAAGTGAAGCATCGGAATCTAAAACTGGACTCACAGGAGAGATTCAAATCATAGAATGCGTGAGTGTCAGTCCTCTTGTACTTAAGTCGGCATTGTGACTTTTGTATTAAATTCGGATGCAATTTCTGTGTTTCATCGTCAATAAGAAGGTGCAAGGTATACAGTAAACCTGAAGTGAAGCATCAGAATCTAATACTGGACTCATAGGAGAGGTTCAAATCGTAGAACGTGAGAGTGTCAGTCCTCTTGTACTTAAGTCGACATTGTGCCTTTTGTATTAATTTCGGATGCAATTTCTGTGTTTCATCTTCAATAATAAGGTGCAAGGTATACAGTAAACCTGAAGTGAAGCATCGGAATCTAAAATTGGACTCACAGGAGAGGTTCAAATCGTATGAAGTGAGAGTGTCAGTCCTCTTGTACTTAAGTCGGCATTGTGCATTTTGTATTAAATTCGGATGTAATTTCTGTGTTTCATCGTCAATAAAAAGGTGCAAGGTATACAGTAAACCTGATGTGATGCATCGGAATCTAAAACTGGTCTCACAGGAGAGATTCAAATAGTAGAAAGTGAGAGTGTCAGTCCTCTTGTACTTAAATCGGCATTGTGCCTTTTGTACTAAATTCGGATGCAATTTCTGTGTTTCATCGTCAATAAGAAGGTGCAAGGTATACAGTAAACCTGGAGTGAAGCATCGGAATCTAAATCTGGACTCACAGGAGAGGTTCAAATCGTAGAAACTGAGAGTGTCAGTCCTCTTGTACTTAAGTCGGCATTGTGCCTTTTGTATTAAACTCGGATGCAATTTCTGTGTTCCATCGTCAATAAGAATGTGCAAGGTATACAGTGAACCAGAAGTGAAGCATCGGAATCTAAAACTGGACTCACAGGAAAGGTTCAAATCGTAGAAAGTGAGAGTGTCAGTCCTCTTGTTCTTAAGTCGGCATTGTGCCCTTTGTATTAAAATCGGATGCAATTTCTGTGTTTCATCGTCAAT
The DNA here is from genome assembly GCF_023864345.2 of Schistocerca serialis cubense. Classification (NCBI taxonomy): domain Eukaryota; kingdom Metazoa; phylum Arthropoda; class Insecta; order Orthoptera; family Acrididae; genus Schistocerca; species Schistocerca serialis. The sequence goes on from NC_064645.1 coordinate 88,125,086, forward strand.
AAGAAGGTGCAAGGTATACAGTAAACCTGAAGTGACGCTTCGGAATCTAAAACTGGACTCATAGGAGAGATTCAAATCATAGAAAGTGAGAGTGTCAGTCCTCTTGTACTTAAGTCGGCATTGTGCCTTTTGTATTCTATTCGGATGCAATTTCTGTGTTTCATCGTCAATAAGAAGGTGCAAGGTATACAGTAAACCTGAAGTGAAGCATCAGAATCTAACACTGGACTCACAGGAGAGGTTCAAATCGTAGAAAGTGAGAGTATCAGTCCTCTTGTACTTAAGTCGGCATTGTGCCTTTTGTATTAAATACGGATGCAATTTCTGTGTTTCATCGTCAATAAGAAGGTGCAAGGTATACAGTAAACCAGAAGTGAAGCATCAGAATCTAAAACTGGACTCACAGGAGAGGTTCAAATCGCAAAAAGTTAGATTGTCAGTCCTCTTGTACATAAATCGGCATTGTGCCTTTTGTATTAAACTCGGATGCAATTTCTGTGTTTCATCGTCAATAAGAATGTGCAAGGTATACAGTGAACCAGAAGTGAAGCATCAGAATCTAAAACTGGACTCACAGGAGAGGTTCAAATCGCAAAAAGTTAGATTGTCAGTCCTCTTGTACTTAAATCGGCATTGTGCCTTTTGTACTAAATTCGGATGCAACTTCTGTGTTTCATCGTCAATAAGAAGGTGCAAGGTGTACAGTTAACCTGAAATGAAGCATCGGAAACTAAAACTGGACTCACAGAAGAAGTTCAAATCGTAGAAAGTGAAAATGTGAGTCCTCTTGTTCTTAAGTCGGCATTGTGCCTTTTTTATTAAATTCGGATGCTATTTCTGTGTTTCATCGTCCATAAGAAGGTGCAAGATATACAGTAAACCTGAAGTGAAGCATCGGAATCTAAAACTGGACTCATTGGAGAGGTTCAAATCGTAGAAAGTGAGAGTGTCTGTCCACTTGTACTTAAGTCGTCATTGTGTTTTTTGTATTCTATTCGGATGCAATTTCTGTGTTTCTTCGTCAATAAGAAGGTGCAAGGTATACAGTAAACCTGAAGTGAAGCATCAGAATCTAACACTGGACTCACAGGAGAGGTTCAAATCGTAGAAAGTGAGAGTATCAGTCCTCTTGTACTTAAGTCGGAATTGTGCCTTTTGTATTATATTCGGATGCAATTTCTGTGTTTCATCGTCAATAATAAGGTGCAAGGTATACAGTAAACCTGAAGTGAAGCATCGGAATCTAAAATTGGACTCACAGGAGAGGTTCAAATCGTATAAAGTGAGAGTGTCAGTCCTCTTGTACTTAAGTCGGCATTGTGCATTTTGTATTAAATTCGGATGTAATTTCTGTGTTTAATCGTCAATAAGAAGGTGCAAGGTATACAGTAAACCTGATGTGATGCATCGGAATCTAAAACTTTTCTCACAGGAGAGATTCAAATAGTAGAAAGTGAGAGTGTCAGTCCTCTTGTACTTAAATCGGCATTGTGCCTTTTGTACTAAATTCGGATGCAATTTCTGTGTTTCATCGTCAATAAGAAGGTGCAAGGTATACAGTAAACCTGGAGTGAAGCATCGGAATCTAAATCTGGACTCACAGGAGAGGTTCAAATCGTAGAAACTGAGAGTGTCAGTCCTCTTGTACTTAAGTCGGCATTGTGCCTTTTGTATTAAACTCGGATGCAATTTCTGTGTTACATCGTCAATAAGAATGTGCAAGGTATACAGTGAACCAGAAGTGAAGCATCGGAATCTAAAACTGGACTCACAGGAAAGGTTCAAATCGTAGAAAGTGAGAGTGTCAGTCCTCTTGTACTTAAGTCGGCATTGTGCCCTTTGTATTAAAATCGGATGCAATTTCTGTGTTTCATCGTCAATAAGAAGGTGCAAGGTATACAGTAAACCTGAAGTGACGTTTCGGAATCTGAAACTGGACTCATAGGAGAGATTCAAATCATAGAAAGTGAGAGTGTCAGTCCTCTTGTACTTAAGTCGGCATTGTGCCTTTTGTATTCTATTCGGATGCAATTTCTGTGTTTCATCGTCAATAAGAAGGTGCAAGGTATACAGTAAACCTGAAGTGAAGCATCAGAATTTAACACTGGACTCACACGAGAGGTTCAAATCGTAGAAAGTGAGAGTATCAGTCCTCTTGTACTTAAGTCGGCATTGTGCCTTTTGTATTAAATTCGGATGCAATTTCTGTGTTTCATCGTCAATAAGAAGGTGCAAGGTATACAGTAAACCTGAAGTGAAGCATCGAAATGTAAAACTGGACTCACAGGAAAGGTTCAAATCGTTGAAATTGAGAGTGTCAGTCCTCTTGTACTTAAGTCGTCATTGTGCATTTTGTATTAAATTCGGATGTAATTTCTGTGTTTCATCGTCAATAAGAAAGGGCAAGGTATACAGTTAACCTGAAGTGAAGAATCGGAATCTAAAACTGGAATCACAGGAGAGGTTCAAATCGCAAAAAGTTAGATTGTCAGTCCTCTTGTACTTAAATCGGCATTGTGCCTTTTATACTAAATTCGGATGCATCTTCTGTGTTTCATCGTCAATAAGAAGGTGCAAGGTGTACAGTAAACCTGAAATGAAGCATCGGAAACTAAAACTGGACTCACAGAAGAAGTTCAAATCGTAGAAAGTGAAAAAGTGAGTCCTCTTGTACTTAGGTCGGCATTGTGCCTTTTTTATTAAATTCGGATGCTATTTCTGTGTTTCATCGTCCATAAGAAGGTGCAAGATATACAGTAAACCTGAAGTGTAGCATCGGAATCTAAAACTGGACTCATTGAAGAGGTTCAAATCGTAGAAAGTGAGAGTGTCTGTCCACTTGTACTTAAGTCGTCATTGTGTTTTTTGTATTCTATTCGGATGTAATTTCTGTGTTTCTTCGTCAATAAGAGGGTGCAAGGTATACAGTAAACCTGATGTGAAGCATCAGAATCTAACACTGGACTCACAGGAGAGGTTCAAATCGTAGAAAGTGAGAGGATCAGTCCTCTTGTACTTAAGTCGGCAATGTGCCTTTTGTATTAAATTCGGATGCAATTTCTGTGTTTCATCGTCAATAAGAAGGTGCAAGGTATACAGTATACCTGAAGTGGAGCATCGGAATCTAAAACTGGACTCACAGGAGAGGTTCAAATCGTAGAAAGTGAGAGTGTCAGTCCTCTTGTACTTAAGTCGGCATTGTGCCTTTTGTATTGATTTCGGATGCAATTTCTGTGTTTCATCGTCAATAAGAAGGTCCAAGGGATACAGTAAACCTGAAGTGAAGCATCGGAATCTAAAACTGGACCCACAGGAGAGGTTCAAATCATAGAAAATTAGAGTGTCAGTCCTCTTCCACTTAAGTCGGCATTGTGCATTTTGTATTAAAATCGGATGCAATTTCTGTGTTTCATCGTCAATAAGAAGGTGCAAGGTATACAGTAAACCTGAAGTGAAGCATCAGAATCTAAATCTGGACTCACAGGAGAGGTTCAAATCGTAGAAAGTGAGAGTATCAGTCCTCTTGTACTTAAGTCGGCATTGTGCCTTTTGTATTAAATACGGATGCAATTTCTGTGTTTCATCGTCAATAAGAAGGTGCAAGGTATACAGTAAACCAGAAGTGAAGCATCAGAATCTAAAACTGGACTCACAGGAGAGGTTCAAATCGCAAAAAGTTAGATTGTCAGTCCTCTTGTACTTAAATCGGCATTGTGCCTTTTGTATTAAACTCGGATGCAATTTCTGTGTTTCATCGTCAATAAGAATGTGCAAGGTATACAGTGAACCAGAAGTGAAGCATCAGAATCTAAAACTGGACTCACAGGAGAGGTTCAAATCGCAAAAAGTTAGATTGTCAGTCCTCTTGTACTTAAATCGGCATTGTGCCTTTTGTACTAAATTCGGATGCAACTTCTGTGTTTCATCGTCAATAAGAAGGTGCAAGGTGTACAGTAAATTTGAAATGAAGCATCGGAAACTAAAACTGGACTCACAGAAGAAGTTTAAATCGTAGAAAGTGAAAAAGTGAGTCCTCTTGTACTTAAGTCGGCATTGTGCCTTTTTTATTAAATTCGGATGCTATTTCTGTGTTTCATCGTCCATAAGAAGGTGCAAGATATACAGTAAACCTGAAGTGAAGCATCGGAATCTAAAACTGGACTCATTGGAGAGGTTCAAATCGTAGAAAGTGAGAGTGTCTGTCCACTTGTACTTAAGTCGTCATTGTGTTTTTTGTATTCTATTCGGATGCAATTTCTGTGTTTCTTCGTCAATAAGAAGGTGCAAGGTATACAGTAAACCTGAAGTGAAGCATCAGAATCTAACACTGGACTCACAGGAGAGGTTCAAATCGTAGAAAGTGAGAGTATCAGTCCTCTTGTACTTAAGTCTGAATTGTGCCTTTTGTATTATATTCGGATGCAATTTCTGTGTTTCATCGTCAATAATAAGGTGCAAGGTATACAGTAAACCTGAAGTGAAGCATCGGAATCTAAAATTGGACTCACAGGAGAGGTTCAAATCGTATAAAGTGAGAGTGTCAGTCCTCTTGTACTTAAGTCGGCATTGTGCATTTTGTATTAAATTCGGATGTAATTTCTGTGTTTAATCGTCAATAAGAAGGTGCAAGGTATACAGTAAACCTGATGTGATGCATCGGAATCTAAAACTTTTCTCACAGGAGAGATTCAAATAGTAGAAAGTGAGAGTGTCAGTCCTCTTGTACTTAAATCGGCATTGTGCCTTTTGTACTAAATTCGGATGCAATTTCTGTGTTTCATCGTCAATAAGAAGGTGCAAGGTATACAGTAAACCTGGAGTGAAGCATCGGAATCTAAATCTGGACTCACAGGAGAGGTTCAAATCGTAGAAACTGAGAGTGTCAGTCCTCTTGTACTTAAGTCGGCATTGTGCCTTTTGTATTAAACTCGGATGCAATTTCTGTGTTACATCGTCAATAAGAATGTGCAAGGTATACAGTGAACCAGAAGTGAAGCATCGGAATCTAAAACTGGACTCACAGGAAAGGTTCAAATCGTAGAAAGTGAGAGTGTCAGTCCTCTTGTACTTATGTCGGCATTGTGCCCTTTGTATTAAAATCGGATGCAATTTCTGTGTTTCATCGTCAATAAGAAGGTGCAAGGTATACAGTAAACCTGAAGTGACGTTTCGGAATCTGAAACTGGACTCATAGGAGAGATTCAAATCATAGAAAGTGAGAGTGTCAGTCCTCTTGTACTTAAGTCGGCATTGTGCCTTTTGTATTCTATTCGGATGCAATTTCTGTGTTTCATCGTCAATAAGAAGGTGCAAGGTATACAGTAAACCTGAAGTGAAGCATCAGAATCTAACACTGGACTCACACGAGAGGTTCAAATCGTAGAAAGTGAGAGTATCAGTCCTCTTGTACTTAAGTCGGCATTGTGCCTTTTGTATTAAATTCGGATGCAATTTCTGTGTTTCATCGTCAATAAGAAGGTGCAAGGTATACAGTAAACCTGAAGTGAAGCATCGAAATGTAAAACTGGACTCACAGGAAAGGTTCAAATCGTTGAAATTGAGAGTGTCAGTCCTCTTGTACTTAAGTCGTCATTGTGCATTTTGTATTAAATTCGGATGTAATTTCTTTGTTTCATCGTCAATAATAAGGTGCAAGGTATACAGTTAACCTGAAGTGAAGAATCGGAATCTAAAACTGGACTCACAGGAGAGGTTCAAATCGCAAAAAGTTAGATTGTCAGTCCTCTTGTACTTAAATCGGCATTGTGCCTTTTGTACTAAATTCGGATGCATCTTCTGTGTTTCATCGTCAACAAGAAGGTGCAAGGTGTACAGTAAACCTGAAATGAAGCATCGGAAACTAAAACTGGACTCACAGAAGAAGTTCAAATCGTAGAAAGTGAAAAAGTGAGTCCTCTTGTACTTAAGTCGGCATTGTGCCTTTTTTATTAAATTCGGATGCTATTTCTGTGTTTTATCGTCCATAAGAAGGTGCAAGATATACAGTAAACCTGAAGTGTAGCATCGTAATCTAAAACTGGACTCATTGGAGAGGTTCAAATCGTAGAAAGTGAGAGTGTCTGTCCACTTGTTCTTAAGTCGTCATTGTGTTTTTTGTATTCTATTCGGATGTAATTTCTGTGTTTCTTCGTCAATAAGAGGGTGCAAGGTATACAGTATACCTGATGTGAAGCATCAGAATCTAACACTGGACTCACAGGAGAGGTTCAAATCGTAGAAAGTGAGAGGATCAGTCCTCTTGTACTTAAGTCGGCAACGTGCCTTTTGTATTAAATTCGGATGCAATTTCTGTGTTTCATCGTCAATAAGAAGGTGCAAGGTATACAGTATACCTGAAGTGGAGCATCGGAATCCAAAACTGGACTCACAGGAGAGGTTCAAATCGTAGAAAGTGAGAGTGTCAGTCCTCTTGTACTTAAGTCGGCATTGTGCCTTTTGTATTGATTTCGGATGCAATTTCTGTGTTTCATCGTCAATAAGAAGGTCCAAGGGATACAGTAAACCTGAAGTGAAGCATCGGAATCTAAAACTGGACCCACAGGAGAGGTTCAAATCATAGAAAATTAGAGTGTCAGTCCTCTTCCACTTAAGTCGGCATTGTGCATTTTGTATTAAAATCGGATGCAATTTCTGTGTTTCATCGTCAATAAGAAGGTGCATGGTATACAGTTATCTTGAGGTGAAGCATCGGAATCTAAAACTGGACTCACAGGAGAGGTCCAAATCGTAGAAAGTGAGAGTGTCAGTCCTCTTGTACTTAAGTCGGCAATGTGCCTTTTGTATTAAATTCGGATGAAATTTCTGTGTTTCATCGTCAATAAGAAGGTGCAAGGTATACAGTATACCTGAAGTGGAGCATCGGAATCTAAAACTGGACTCACAGGAGAGGTTCAAATCATAGAGAGTGAGAGTGTCAGTCCTCTTCTACTTAAGTCGGCATTGTGCATTTTGGATGAAATTTGGATGCAATTTCTGTGTTTCATCGTCAATAAGATGGTCCAAGGTATACAATAAACCTGAAGTGAAGCATCGGAATCCAAGACTGGACTCACAGGAGATGTTCAAATCGTAGAAAGTGAGAGTGTCAGTCCTCTTGTACTAAAATTGGCATTGGGCCTTTTGTACTAATTTCGGATGCAATTTCTGTGTTTCATCGTCAATAAGAAGGTGCAAGGTATACAGTAAACCTGACGTGAAGCATCGGAATCTAAAACTGGACTCACAGGAGAGGTTCAAATCATAGAAAGTGTGAGTGTCAGTCCGCTTGTACTTAAGTCGGCATTGTGCCTTTTGAATTAAATTCGGATTCACTTTCTGTGTTTCATCGTCAATAAGAAGGTGCAAGGTATACAGTAATCTTGACGTGAAGCATCGGAATCTAAAACTCGACTCACAGGAGAGGTTCAAATCGTAGAAAGTGAGAGTGTCAGATCTCTTGTACTTAAGTCAGCAATGTGCCTTTTGTATTAAATTCGGATGCAATTTCTGTGTTTCATCGTCAATAAGAAGGTGCAAGGTATACAGTAAACCTGAAGTGAAGCATCGGAATCTAAAACTGGACTCACAGGAGAGATTCAAATCATAGAATGTGAGAGTGTCAGTCCTCTTGTAGTTAAGTCGGCATTGTGCCTTTTGTATTAAATTCGGATGCAATTTCTGTGTTTCATCGTCAATAAGAAGGTGCAAGGTATACAGTAAACCTGAAGTGAAGCATCAGAATCTAATACTGGACTCATAGGAGAGGTTCAAATCGTAGAACGTGAGAGTGTCAGTCCTCTTGTACTTAAGTCGACATTGTGCCTTTTGTATTAATTTCGGATGCAATTTCTGTGTTTCATGTTCAATAATAAGGTGCAAGGTATGCAGTAAACCTGAAGTGAAGCATCGGAATCTAAAATTGGACTCACAGGAGAGGTTCAAATCGCATAAAGTGAGAGTGTCAGTCCTCTTGTACTTAAGTCGGCATTGTGCATTTTGTATTAAATTCGGATGTAATATCTGTGTTTCATCGTCAATAAGAAGGTGCAAGGTATAGAGTAAACCTGAAGTGATGCATCGGAATCTAAAACTGGTCTCACAGGAGTGGTTCAAATAGTAGAAAGTGAGAGTGTCAGTCCTCTTGTACTTAAATCGGCATTGTGCCTTTTGTACTAAATTCGGATGCAATTTCTGTGTTTCATCGTCAATACGAAGGTGCAAGGTATACAGTAAACCTGGAGTGAAGCATCGGAATCTAAGTCTGGACTCACAGGAGAGGTTCAAATCGTAGAAACTGAGAGTGTCAGTCCTCTTGTACTTAAGTCGGCATTGTGCCTTTTGTATTAAACTCGGATGCAATTTCTGTGTTTCATCGTCAATAAGAATGTGCAAGGTATACAGTGAACCAGAAGTGAAGCATCGGAATTAAAAACTGGACTCACAGGAAAGGTTCAAATCGTAGAAAGTGAGAGTGTCAGTCCTCTTGTACTTAAGTCGGCATTGTGCACTTTGTATTAAAATCCGATGCAATTTCTGTGTTTCATCGTCAATAAGAAGGTGCTAGGTATACAGTAAACCTGAAGTGACGCTTCAGAATCTAAAACTGGACTCATAGGAGAGATTCAAATCATAGAAAGTGAGAGTGTCAGTCGTCTTGTACTTAAGTCGGCATTGTGCCTTTTGTATTCTATTCGGATGCAATTTCTGTGTTTCATCGTCAATAAGAAGGTGCAAGGTATACAGTAAACCTGAAGTGAAGCATCAGAATCTAACACTGGACTCACAGGAGAGGTTCAAATCGTAGAAAGTGAGAGTATCAGTCCTCTTGTACTTAAGTCGGCATTGTGCCTTTTGTATTATATTCGGATGCAATTTCTGTGTTTCATCGTCAATAAGAAGGTGCAAGGTATCCAGTAAACCTGAAGTGAAGCATCGGAATCTAAAACTGGACTCACAGGAGAGGTTCAAATCGTTGAAATTGAGAGTGTCAGTCCTCTTGTACTTAAGTCGGCATTGTGCATTTTGTATTAAATTCGGATGTAATTTCTGTGTTTCATCGTCAATAAGAAGGGGCAAGGTATACAGTTAACCTGAAGTGAAGCATCGGAATCTAAAACTGGACTCACACGAGAGGTTCAAATCGCAAAAAGTTTGATTGTCAGTCCTCTTGTACTTAAATCGTCATTGTGCCTTTTGTACTAAATTCGGATGCAACTTCTGTGTTTCATCGTCAATAAGAAGGTGCAAGGTGTACAGTAAACCTGAAATGAAGCATCGGAAACTAAAACTGGACTCACAGAAGAAGTTCTAATCGTAGAAAGTGAAAAAGTGAGTCCTCTTGTACTTAAGTCAGCATTGTGCCTTTTTTATTAAATTCGGATGCTATTTCTGTGTTTCATCGTCAATAAGAAGGTGCAAGGTATACAGTAAACCTGAAGTGAAGCATCAGAATCTAATACTGGACTCACAGGAGAGGTTCAAATCGTAGAAAGTGAGAGTGTCAGTCCTCTTGTACTTAAGTCGGCATTGTGCCTTTTGAATTAAATTTGGATGCACTTTCTGTGTTTCATCGTCAATAAGAAGGTGCAAGGTATACAGTAATCTTGACGTGAGGCATCGGAATCTAAAACTCGACTCACAGGAGAGGTTCAAATCGTAGAAAGTGAGAGTGTCAGATCTCTTGTACTTATGTCAGCAATGTGCCTTTTGTATTAAATTCGGATGCAATATCTGTGTTTCATCGTCAATAAGAAGGTGCAAGGTATACAGTAAACCTGAAGTGAAGCATCGGAATCTAAAACTGGACTCACAGGAAAGTTTCGAATCATAGAATGTGAGAGTGTCAGTCCTCTTGTACTTAAGTCGGAATTGTGCCTTTTGTATTATATTCGGATGCAATTTCTGTGTTTCATCGTCAATAAGAAGGTGCAAGGTATACTGTAAACCTGAAGTGAAGCATCGGAATCTAAAACTGGACCCACAGGAGAGGTTCAAATCATAGTAAGTTAGAGTGTCAGTCCACTTTTACTTAAGTCGGCATTGTTCATTTTGTATTGATTTCGGATGCAATTTCTGTGTTTCATCGTCAATAAGAAGGTCCAAGGGATACAGTAAACCTGAAGTGAAGCATCGGAATCTAAAACTGGACCCACAGGAGAGGTTCAAATCATAGAAAATTAGAGTGTCAGTCCTCTTCCACTTAAGTCGGCATTGTGCATTTTGTATTAAAATCGGATGCAATTTCTGTGTTTCATCGTCAATAAGAAGGTGCATGGTATACAGTTATCTTGACGTGAAGCATCGGAATCTAAAACTGGACTCACAGGAGAAGTCCAAATCGTAGAAAATGAGAGTGTCAGTCCTCTTGTACTTAAGTCGGCAATGTGCCTTTTGTATTAAATTCGGATGCAATTTCTGTGTTTCATCGTCAATAAGAAGGTGCAAGGTATACAGTATACCTGAAGTGGAGCATCGGAATCTAAAACTGGACTCACAGGAGAGGTTAAAATCATAGAGAGTGAGAGTGTCAGTCCTCTTCTACTTAAGTCGGCATTGTGCATTTTGTATGAAATTTGGATGCAATTTCTGTGTTTCATCGTCAATAAGATGGTCCAAGGTATACAATAAACCTGAAGTGAAGCATCGGAATCCAAGACTGGACTCACAGGAGATGTTCAAATCGTAGAAAGTGAGAGTGTCAGTCCTCTTGTACTAAAATTGGCATTGGGCCTTTTGTACTAATTTCGGATGCAATTTCTGTGTTTCATCGTCAATAAGAAGGTGCAAGGTATACAGTAAACCTGAAGTGAAGCATCGGAATCTGAAACTGGACTCACAGGAGAGGTTCAAATCATAGAAAGTGTGAGTGTCAGCCCGCTTGTACTTAAGTCGGCATTGTGCCTTTTGAATTAAATTCGTATGCACTTTCTGTGTTTCATCGTCAATAAGAAGGTGCAAGGTATACAGTAAACCTGGAGTGAAGCATCGGAATCTAAATCTGGACTCACAGGAGAGGTTCAAATCGTAGAAACTGAGAGTGTCAGTCCTCTTGTACTTAAGTCGGCATTGTGCCTTTTGTATTAAACTCGGATGCAATTTCTGTGTTTCTTCGTCAATAAGAATGTGCAAGGTATACAGTGAACCAGAAGTGAAGCATCGGAATCTAAAACTGGACTCATAGGAAAGGTTCAAATCGTAGAAAGTGAGAGTGTCAGTCCTCTTGTACTTAAGTCGGCATTGTGCCCTTTGTATTAAAATCGGATGCAATTTCTGTGTTTCATCGTCAATAAGAAGGTGCAAGGTATACAGTAAACCTGAAGTGACGCTTCGGAATCTAAAACTGGACTCATAGGAGAGATTCAAATCATAGAAAGTGAGAGTGTCAGTCCTCTTGTACTTAAGTCTGCATTTTGCCTTTTGTATTCTATTCGGATGCAATTTCTGTGTTTCATCGTCAATAAGAAGGTGCAAGGTATACAGTAAACCTGAAGTGAAGCATCAGAATCTAACACTGGACTCACAGGAGAGGTTCAAATCGTAGAAAGTGAGAGTATCAGTCCTCTTGTACTTAAGTCGGCATTGTGCCTTTTGTATTAAATTCGGATGCAATTTCTGTGTTTCATCGTCAATAAGAAGGTGCAAGGTATACAGTAAACCTGAAGTGAAGCATCGGAATCTAAAACTGGACTAACAGGAGAGGTTCAAATCGTTGAAATTGAGACTGTCAGTCCTCTTGTACTTAAGTCGGCATTGTGCATTTTGTATTAAATTCGGATGTAATTTCTGTGTTTCATCGTCAATAAGAAGGGGCAAGGTATACAGTAAACCTGAAGTGAAGCATCGGAATCTAAAACTGGACTCACAGAAGAAGTTCAAATCATAGAAAGTGAAAAAATGAGTCCTCTTGTACTTACGTCGGCATTGTGTCTTTTTTATTAAATTCGGATGCTATTTCTGTGTTTCATCGTCAATAAGAAGGTGCAAGGTATACAGTAAACCTGAAGTGAAGCATCGGAATCTAAAACTGGACTCATTGGAGAGGTTCAAATCGTAGAAAGTGAGAGTGTCTGTCCACTTGTACTTAAGTCGTCATTGTGTCTTTTGTAATCTATTCGGATGCAATTTCTGTGTTTCTTCATCAATAAGAAGGTGCAAGGTATACAGTAAACCTGAAGTGATGCATCGGAATCTAAAACTGGTCTCACTGGAGAGGTTCAAATAGTAGAAAGTGAGAGTGTCAGTCCTCTTGTACTTAAATCGGCATTGTGATTTTTGTACTAAATTCGGATGCAATTTCTGTGTTTCATCGTCAATAAGAAGGTGCAAGGTATACAGTAAACCTGGAGTGAAGCATCGGAATCTAAATCTGGACTCACAGGAGAGGTTCAAATCGTAGAAACTGAGAGTGTCAGTCCTCTTGTACTTAAGTCGGCATTGTGCATTTTGTATTAAACTCGGATGCAATTTCTGTGTTTCATCGTCAATAAGAATGTGCAAGGTATACAGTGAACCAGAAGTGAAGCATCGGAGTCTAAAACTGGACTCACAGGAAAGGTTCAAATCGTAGAAAGTGAGTGTGTCAGTCCTCTTGTACTTAAGTCGGCATTGTGCCCTTTGTATTAAAATCGGATGCAATTTCTGTGTTTCATCGTCAATAAGAAGGTGCAAAGTATTCAGTAAACCAGACGTGACGCTTCGGAATCTAAAACTGGACTCATAGGAGAGATTCAAATCATAGAAAGTGAGAGTGTCAGTCCTCTTGTACTTAAGTCGACATTGTGCCTTTTGTATTCTATTCGGATGCAATTTCTGTGTTTCATCGTCAATAAGAAGGTGCAAGGTATACAGTAAACCTGAAGTGAAGCATCAGAATCTAACACTGGACTCACAGGAGAGGTTCAAATCGTAGAAAGTGAGAGTATCAGTCCTCTTGTACTGAAGTCGGCATTGTGCCTTTTGTATTAAATTCGGATGCAATTTCTGTGTTTCATCGTCAATAAGAAGGTGCAAGGTATACAGTAAACCTGAAGTGAAGCATCGGAATCTAAAACTGGACTCACAGGAGAGGTTCAAATCGTTGAAATTGAGAGTGTCAGTCCTCTTGTACTTAAGTCGGCATTGTGCATTTTGTATTAAATTCGGATGTAATTTCTGTGTTTCATCGTCAATAAGAAGGGGCAAGGTATACAGTTAACCTGAAGTGAAGCATCGGAATCTAAAACTGGACTCACAGGAGAGGTTCAAATCGCAAAAAGTTAGATTGTCAGTCCTCTTGTACTTAAATCGGCATTGTGCCTTTTGTACTAAATTCGGATGCAACATCTGTGTTTCATCGTCAATAAGAAGGTGCAAGGTGTACAGTAAACCTGAAATGAAGCATCGGAAACTAAAACTGGACTCACAGAAGAAGTTCAAATCGTAGAAAGTGAAAAAATGAGTCCTCTTGTAGTTAAGTCGGCATTGTGCCTTTTTTATTAAATTCGGATGCTATTTCTGTGTTTCATCGTCAATAAGAAGGTGCAAGGTATACAGTAAACCTGAAGCGAAGCATCGGAATCTAAAACTGGACTCATTGGAGACGTTCAAATCGTAGAAAGTGAGAGTGTCAGTCCTCTTCCACTTAAGTCGGCATTGTGCATTTTGTATTAAAATCGGATGCAATCTCTGTGTTTCATCGTCAATAAGAAGGTGCATGGTACACAGTTATCTTGACGTGAAGCATCGGAATCTAAAACTGGACTCACAGGAGAGGTCCAAATCGTAGAAAGTGAGAGTGTCAGTCCTCTTGTACTTAAGTCGGCAATGTGCCTTTTGTATTAAATTCGGATGCAATTTCTGTGTTTCATCGTCAATACGAAGGTGCAAGGTATACAGTAAACCTGAAGTGAAGCATCGGAATCCAAAACTGGACTCACAGGAGAGGTTCAAATCATAGAAAGTGTGAGTGTCAGTCCGCTTGTACTTAAGTCGGCATTGTGCCTTTTGAATTAAATTCGGATGCACTTTCTGTGTTTCATCGTCAATAAGAAGGTGAAAGGTATACAGTAATCTTGACGTGAAGCATCGGAATCTAAAACTCGACTCACAGGAGAGGTTCAAATCGTAGAAAGTGAGAGTGTCAGATCTCTTGTACTTAAGTGAGCAATGTGCATTTGTATTAAATTCGGATGCAATTTCTGTGTTTCATCGTCAATAAGAAGGTGCAAGGTATACAGTAAACCTGAAGTGAAGCATCAGAATCTAATACTGGACTCATAGGAGAGGTTCAAATCGTAGAACGTGAGAGTGTCAGTCCTCTTGTACTTAAGTCGACATTGTGCCTTTTGTATTAATTTCGGATGCAATTTCTGTGTTTCATCTTCAATAATAAGGGGCAAGGTATGCAGTAAACCTGAAGTGAAGCATCGGAATCTAAAATTGGACTCACAGGAAAGGTTCAAATCGTATAAAGTGAGAGTGTCAGTCCTCTTGTACTTAAGTCGGCATTGTGCATTTTGTATTAAATTCGGATGTAATTTCTGTGTTTCATCGTCAATAAGAAGGTGCAAGGTATACAGTAAACCTGAAGTGATGCATCGGAATCTAAAACTGGTCTCACAGGAGAGGTTCAAATAGCAGAAAGTGAGAGTGTCAGTCCTCTTGTACTTAAATCGGCATTGTGCCTTTTGTACTAAATTCGGATGCAATTTCTGTGTTTCATCGTCAGTAAGAAGGTGCAAGGTATACAGTAAACCTGGAGTGAAGCATCGGAATCTAAATCTGGACTCACAGGAGAGTTTCAAATCGTAGAAACTGAGAGTGTCAGTCCTCTTGTACTTACGTCGGCATTGTGCCTTTTGTATTAAACTCGGATGCAATTTCTGTGTTTCATCGTCAATAAGAATGTGCAAGGTATACAGTGAACCAGAAGTGAAGCATCGGAATCTAAAACTGGACTCACAGGAAAGGTTCAAAACGTAGAAAGTGAGAGTGTCAGTCCTCTTGTACTTAAGTCGGCATTGTGCCCTTTGTATTAAAATCGGATGCAATTTCTGTGTTTCATCGTCAATAAGATGGTGCAAGGTATACAGTAAACCTGAAGTGACGCTTCGGAATCTAAAACTGGACTCATAGGAGAGATTCAAATCATAGAAAGTGAGAGTGTCAGTCCTCTTGTACTTAAGTCGGCAATGTGCCTTTTGTATTCTTTTCGGATGCAATTTCTGTGTTTCATCGTCAATAAGAAGGTGCAAGGTATACTGTAAACCTGAAGTGAAGCATCGGAATCTAAAACTGGACTCACAGGAGGGGTTCAAATCATCGAGAGTTAGAGTGTCAGTCCTCTTGTGCTTAAGTCGGCATTGTGCCTTTTACATTAAATTTGGATGCAATTTCTGTGTTTCATCGTCAATAAGAAGGTGCAAGGTATACAGTATACCTGAAGTGGAGCATCGGAATCTAAAACTGGACTCACAGGAGAGGTTCAAATCATAGAGAGTGAGAGTGTCAGTCCTCTTCTACTTAAGTCGGCATTGTGCATTTTGTATGAAATTTGGATGCAATTTCTGTGTTTCATCGTCAATAAGATGGTCCAAGGTATACAATAAACCTGAAGTGAAGCATCGGAATCCAAGACTGGACTCACAGGAGATGTTCAAATCGTAGAAAGTGAGAGTGACAGTCCTCTTGTACTAAAATTGGCATTGGGCCTTTTGTACTAATTTCGGATGCAATTTCTGTGTTTCATCGTCAATAAGAAGGTGCAAGGTATACAGTAAACCTGAAGTGAAGCATCGGAATCTAAAACTGGACTCACAGGAGAGGTTCAAATCATAGAAAGTGTGAGTGTCAGTCCGCTTGTACTTAAGTAGGAATTGTGCCTTTTGAATTAAATTCGGATGCACTTTCTGTGTTTCATCGTCAATAAGAAGGTGCAAGGTATACAGTAATCTTGACGTGAAGCATCGGAATCTAAAACTCGACTCACAGGAGAGGTTCAAATCGTAGAAAGTGAGAGTGTCAGATCTCTTGTACTTAAGTCAGCAATGTGTCTTTTGTATTAAATTCGGATGCAATTTCTGTGTTTCATCGTCAATAAGAAGGTGCAAGGTATACAGTAAACCTGAAGTGAAGCATCGGAATCTAAAACTGGACTCACAGGAGAGATTCAAATCATAGAATGTGAGAGTGTCAGTCCTCTTGTACTTAAGTTGGCATTGTGCCTTTTGTATTAAATTCGGATGCAATTTCTGTGTTTCATCGTCAATAAGAAGGTGCAAGGTATACAGTAAACCTGAAGTGAAGCATCAGAATCTAATACTGGACTCATAGGAGAGGTTCAAATCGTAGAACGTGAGAGTGTCAGTCCTCTTGTACTTAAGTCGACATTGTGCCTTTTGTATTACTTTCGGATGCAATTTCTGTGTTTCATCTTCAATAATAAGGTGCAAGCTATACAGTAAACCTGAAGTGATGCATCGGAATCTAAAACTGGTCTCACAGGAGAGGTTCAAATAGTAGAAAGTGAGAGTGTCAGTCCTCTTGTACTTAAATCGGCATTGTGCCTTTTGTACTCAATTCGGATGCAATTTCTGTGTTTCGTCGGCAATAAGAAGGTGCAAGGTATACAGTAAACCTGGAGTGAAGCATCGGAATCTAAATCTGGACTCACAGGGGAGGTTCAAATCGTAGAAACTGAGAGTGTCAGTCCTCTTGTACTTAAGTTGGCATTGTGCATTTTGTATTAAACTCGGATGCAATATCTGTGTTTCATCGTCAATAAAAATGTGCAAGGTATACAGTGAACCAGAAGTGAAGCATCGGAATCTAAAACTGGACTCACAGGAAAGGTTCAAATCGTAGAAAGTGAGAGTGCCAGTCCTCTTGTACTTAAGTCGGCATTGTGCCCTTTGTATTAAAATCGGATGCAATTTCTGTGTTTCATCGTCAATAAGAAGGTGCAAGGTATACAGTTAACCTGAAGTGAAGCATCGGAATCTGAAACTGGACTCACAGGAGAGGTTCAAATCGCAAAAAGTTAGATTGTCAGTCCTCTTGTACTTAAATCGGCATTGTGCCTTTTGTACTAAATTCGGATGCAACTTCTGTGTTTCATCGTCAATAAGAAGGTGCAAGGTGTACAGTAAACCTGAAATGAAGCATCAAAAACTAAAACTGGACTCACAGAAGAAGTTCAAATCGTAGAAAGTGAAAAAGTGAGTCCTCTTGTACTTAAGTCGGCATTGTGCCTTTTTTTGTAATTCGGATGCTATTTCTGTGTTTCATCGTCAATAAGAAGGTGCAAGGTATACAGTAAACCTGAAGTGAAGCATCGGAATCTAAAACTGGACTCATTGGAGAGGTTCAAATCGTAGAAAGTGAGAGTGTCTGTCCACTTGTACTTAAGTCGTCATTGTGTTTTTTGTATTCTATTCGGATGCAATTTCTGTGTTTCTTCGTCAATAAGAAGGTGCAAGGTATACAGTAAACCTGAAGTGAAGCATCAGAATCTAATACTGGACTCACAGGAGAGGTTCAAATCGTAGAAAGTGAGAGTGTCAGTCCTCTTGTACTTAAGTCGGCATTGTGCCTTTTGAATTAAATTCGGATGCTATTTCTGTCTTTCATCGTCAATAAGAAGGTGCAAGGTATACAGTAAACCTGAAGTGAAGCATCGGAATCTAAAACTGGACTCATGGAGAGGTTCAAATCGTAGAAAGTGAGAGTGTCTGTCCACTTGTACTTAAGTCGTCATTGTGTTTTTTGTATTCTATTCGGATGCAATTTCTGTGTTTCTTCGTCAATAAGAAGGTGCAAGGTATACAGTAAACCTGAAGTGAAGCATCAGAATCTAATACTGGACTCACAGGAGAGGTTCAAATCGTAGAAAGTGAGAGTGTCAGTCCTCTTGTACTTAAGTCGGCATTGTGCCTTTTGAATTAAATTTGGATGCACTTTCTGTGTTTCATCGTCAATAAGAAGGTGCAAGGTATACAGTAATCTTGACGTGAAGCATCGGAATCCATAACTCGACTCACAGGAGAGGTTCAAATCGTAGAAAGTGAGAGTGTCAGATCTCTTGTACTTAAACCAGCAATGTGCCTTTTGTATTAAATTCGGATGCAATTTCTGTGTTTCATCGTCAATAAGAAGGTGCAAGGTATACAGTAAACCTGAAGAGAAGCATCGGAATCTAAAACTGGACTCACAGGAAAGATTCGAATCATAGAATGTGAGAGTGTCAGTCCTCTTGTACTTAAGTCGGCATTGTGCCTTTTGTATTAAATTCGGATGCAATATCTGTGTTTCATCGTCAATAAGAAGGTGCAAGGTATGCAGTAAACCTGAAGTGAAGCATCAGAGTCTAATACTGGACTCATAGGAGTGGTTCAAATCGTAGAACGTGAGAGTGTCCGTCCTCTTGTACTTAAGTCGACAATGTGCCTTTTGTATTAATTTCGGATGCAATTTCTGTGTTTCATCTTCAATAATAAGGTGCAAGGTATACAGTAAACCTGAAGTGAAGCATCGGAATCTAAAACTGGACTCATTGGAGAGGTTCAAATCGTAGAAAGTGAGAGTGTCTGTCCACTTTTACTTAAGTCGTCATTGTGTTTTTTGTATTTTATTCGGATGCAATTTCTGTGTTTCTTCGTCAATAAGAAGGTGCAAGGTATACAGTAAACCTGAAGTGAAGCATCAGAAACTAATACTGGACTCACAGGAGAGGTCCAAATCGTAGAAAGTGAGAGTGTCAGTCCTCTTGTACTTAAGTCGGCATTGTGCCTTTTGTACTAAATTCGGATGCAACTTCCGTATTTCATCGGCAATAAGATGGTGCAAGGTATACAGTAAACCTGAAATGAAGCATCGGAATCTAAAACTGGACTCACAGAAGAGGTTCAAATCGTAATAAGTGAGAGTGTCAGTCCTCTTGTACTTATGTCGGCATTGTGCCTTTTGTATTCAGTTCGGAAGCAATTTCTGTCTTTCATCGTCAGTAAGAAGGTCCAAGGGATACAGTAAACCTGAAGTGAAGCATCGGAACCTAAAACTGGACTCACAGGAGAGGTTCAAATCGCAAAAAGTTAGAGTGTCAGTCCTCTTGTACTTAAATCGGCATTGTATCTTTTGTACTAAATTCGGATGCAACTTCTGTGTTTCATCGTCAATAAGAAGGTGCAAGGTGTACAGTAAACCTGAAATGAAGCATCGGAAACTAAAACTGGACTCACAGAAGAGGTTCATATCGTAGAAAGTGAAAAAGTGAGTCCTTTTGTACTTAAGTCGGCATTGTGCCTTTTGTATTAAATTCGGATGCAATTTCTGTGTTTCATCGTCAATAAGAAGGTGCAAGGTATACAGTAAACCTGAAGTGAAGCATCGGAATCTAAAACTGGACTCACTGGAGAGGTTCAAATCGTAGAAAGTGAGAGTGTCTGTCCACTTGTACTTAAGTCGTCATTGTGTTTTTTGTATTCTATTCGGATGCAATTTCTGTGTTTCTTCGTTAATAAGAAGGTGCAAGGTATACAGTAAACCTGAAGTGAAGCATCAGAAACTAATACTGGACTCACAGGAGAGGTCCAAATCGAGGAAAGTGAGAGTGTCAGTCCTCTTGTACTTAAGTCGGCATTGTGCCTTTTGTACTAAATTCGGATGCTATTTCTGTGTTTCAACGTCAATAAGAAGGTGCAAGGTATACAGTAAACCTGATGTCAAGCATTGGAATCTAAAACTGGACTCACAGGAGAGGTTTAAATCGGAGAAAGTGAGAGTGTCAGTCCTCTTGAACTTAAATCGGCATTGTGCCTTTTGTACTAAATTCGGATGCAACTTCCGTATTTCATCGGCAATAAGATGGTGCAAGGTATACAGTAAACCTGAAATGAAGCATCGGAATCTAAAACTGGACTCACAGAAGAGGTTCAAATCGTAATAAGTGAGAGTGTCAGTCCTCTTGTACTTATGTCGGCAATGTGCCTTTTGTACTAAATTCGGATGCAACTTCCGTATTTCATCGGCAATAAGATGGTGCAAGGTATACAGTAAACCTGAAATGAAGCATCGGAATCTAAAACTGGACTCACAGAAGAGGTTCAAATCGTAATAAGTGAGAGTGTCAGTCCTCTTGTACTTATGTCGGCATTGTGCCTTTTGTATTAAATTCGGATGCAATTTCTGTGTCTCATCGTCAACAGGAAGGTGCAAGGTATACAGTAAACGCTAAGAGAAGCATCGGAATCTAAAACTGGGCTCACAGGAGAGGTTCCAATCGTGGAAAGTGAGAGTGTCAGTCCTCTTGTACGTCAGTCGGCATTGTGCATTTTGTATTAATTTCGGATGTAATTTCGGTGTTTCATCGTCAATAAGAAGGTGCAAGGTATACAGTAAACCTGAAGTTAAGCATTGGAATCTAAAACTGGACTCACAGGAGAGGTTCAAATCGTAGAAAGGGAGAGTGTCAGTCCTCTTGTACTTAAATCGGCATTGTGCTTTTTGTACTAAATTCGGATGCAACTTCTGTGTTTCATCGTCAATAAGAAGGTGCAAGGTATACAGTAAACCTGAAATGAAGCGTCGGAGTCTAAAACTGGACTCACAGAAGAGGTTCAAATCGTAGAAAGTGAGAGTGTCAGTCCTCTTGTACTTTAATCGGCTTTGTGCCTTTTGTACTAAATTCGGATGCAACTTCTGTGTTTCATCGTCAATAAGAAGGTGCAAGGTATACAGTTAACCTGAAATGAAGCATCGGAATCTAAAACTGGAATCACAGAAGAGGTTCAAATCGTAGAAAGCGAGAGTGTCAGTCCTCTTGTACTTATGTCGGCATTGTGCGTTTATATTAAATTCGGATGCAATTTCTGTGTTTCATCGTCAATAAGAAGGTCCAAGGAATACAGTAAACATGAAATGAAGCATCGGAAACTAAAACTGGACTCACAGAAGAGGTTCATATCGTAGAAAGTGAAAAAGTGAGTCCTCTTGTACTTAAGTCGGCATTGTGCCTTTTGTATTAAATTCGGATGCAATTTCTGTGTTTCATCGTCAATAAGAAGGTGCAATATATACGGTAAACCTGAAGTGACGCTTCGGAATCTAAAACTGGACTCATAGGAGGAATTCATATCATAGAAAGTGAGAGTGTCAGTCCTCTTGTACTTAAGTCGACATTGTGCCTTTTGTATTCTATTTGGATGCAATTTCTGTGTTTCATCGTCAATAAGAAGGTGCAAGGTGTACAGTAAACCTGAAATGAAGCATCGGAAACTAAAACTGGACTCACAGAAGAGGTTCATATCGTAGAAAGTGAAAAAGTAAGTCCTCTTGTACTTAAGTCGGCATTGTGCCTTTTGTATTAAATTCGGATGCAATTTCTGTGTTTCATCGTCAATAAGAAGGTGCAAGGTATACAGTAAACCTGAAGTGAAGCATCGGAATCTAAAACTGGACTCACTGGAGAGGTTCAAATCGTAGAAAGTGAGAGTGTCTGTCCACTTGTACTTAAGTCGTCATTGTGTTTTTTGTATTCTATTCGGATGCAATTTCTGTGTTTCTTCGTTAATAAGAAGGTGCAAGGTATACAGTAAACCTGAAGTGAAGCATCAGAAACTAATACTAGACTCACAGGAGAGGTCCAAATCGTAGAAAGTGAGAGTGTCAGTCCTCTTGTACTTAAGTCGGCATTGTGCCTTTTGTACTAAATTCGGATGCTATTTCTGTGTTTCATCGTCAATAAGAAGGTGCAAGGTATACAGTAAACCTGATGTCAAGCATTGGAATCTAAAACTGGACTCTCAGGAGAGATTTAAATCGGAGAAAGTGAGAGTGTCAGTCCTCTTTACTTAAGTCGGCATTGTGCATTTTGTATTAAATTCAGATGTAATTTCTGTATTTTATCGTCAATAAGAAGGTGCAAGGTATACAGTAAACCTGAAGTGAAGCATCGTAATCCAAAACTGGACTCACAGGAGAGGTTCAAATCGTAGAAATTGAGAGTGTCAGTCCTCTTGAACTTAAATCGGCATTGTGCCTTTTGTACTAAATTCGGATGCAACTTCTGTGTTTCATCGTCAATAAGAAGGTGCAAGGTATACAGTTAACCTGAAATGAAGCATCGGAATCTAAAACTGGAATCACAGAAGAGGTTCAAATCGTAGAAAGTGAGAGTGTCAGTCCTCTTGTACTTATGTCGGCATTGTGCCTTTTTATATTAAATTCGGATGCAATTTCTGTGTTTCATCGTCAATAAGAAGGTCCAAGGAATACAGTAAACATGAAGTGAAGCATCGGAATCTAAAACTTGACTCACAGGAGAAGTTCAAATCGTAGAAAGTGAGAGTGTGAGTCCTCTTGTACATAAGTCGGCATTGTGCCTTTTATATTAAATTCGGATGCAATTTCTGTGTTTCATCGTCAATAAGAAGGTGCAAGGTATACAGTAAACCTGAAGTGAAGCATCGGAATCTAAAACGGGACTCACAGGAGAGGTTGACATCGTAGAAAGGGAGAGTGTCTCCTTTCTTGTATTAAGTCGGCATTGTGCCTTTTGTATTAAATTCGGATGCAATTTCTGTGTTTCATCGTCAATAAGATGGTGCAAGGTATACACTAAACCTGAAGTGGAGCATCGGAATCTAAAACTGGACTCACAGGAGAGGTTCAAATCATAGAGAGTGAGAGTGTCAGTCCTCTTGTACTTAATTCGGCATTGTGCCTTTTGTATTAAATTCGGATGCAATTTCTGTGCTTCATCGTCAATAAGAAGGTGCAAGGTATACAGTAAACTTGAAGTGAAGCATCGGAACCTAAAACTGGACTCACAGGTGCGGTTCAAATCGTAGAAAGTGAGAGTGTCAGTCCTCTTGTATTTAAATCGGCATTGTGCCTTTTGTATTAAATTCGGATGCAATTACTGTGTTTCATCGTCAGTAAGAAGGTGCTAGGTATACAGTAAACCTGAAGTGAAGCAACAGAATCTAATACTGGACCCACAGGAGAGGTTCAAATCGTAGAAAGTGAGGGTGTCAGTCCTCTTCTACTTAAGTCGACATTGTGCATTTGTATTATATTCGGATGCAATTTCTGTGTTTCATCGTCAATAAGAAGGTGCAAGGTATACAGTTATCTTGACGTGAAGCATCGGAATCTAAAAGTGGACTCACAGGGGATGTTCAAATCGTAGAAAGTGAGAGTGTCAGTCGTCTTGTACTTAAGTCAGCAATGTGCCTTTTGTATTAAATTCGGATGCAATTTCTGTGTTTCATCGTCAATAAGAAGGTGCAAGGTATACAGTAAATCTGCAGTGGAGCATCGGAATGTAAAACTGGACTCACAGGAGAGGTTCAAATCATAGAGAGTGAGAGTGTCAGTCCTCTTGTACTTAAGTCTGCATTGTTCCTTTTCTATTAAATTCGGATGCAATTTCTGTGCTTCGTCGTCTATAAGAAGGTGCAAGGTATACAGTAAACTTGAAGTGAAGCATCGGAAGCTAAAACTGGACTCACAGGAGTGGTTCAAATCGTATAAACTTTGAGTGTCAGTCCTCTTGTACTTAAGTCGGCATTGTGCCTTTTGTATTAAATTCGGATGCACTTACTGTGTTTCATCGTCAATAAGAAGGTGCAAGGTATACAGTACACCTGAAGTGAAGCATCGGAATCTTAAACTGAACTCACAGGAGATGTTCAAATCATAGAAAGTGAGAGTGTCAGTCCTCTTGTACTTAAGTCGGCATTGTGCCTTTTGTTTTATATTCGGATGCAATTTCTGTGTTTCATCGTCAGTAAGAAGGTGCAAGCTATACAGTAAACCTGAAGTGGAGCATCGGAATCTAAAACTGGACTCACAGGAGAGGTTCAAATCGTAGAAAGTGAGAGTGTCAGTCCTCTTGTACTTAAGTCAGCATTGTGCCTTTTGTAATAAATTCGGATGCAATTTCTGTGTTTCATCGTCAATAAGAAGGTGCAAGGTATACAGTAAACCAGAAGTGAAGCATCGGAATCTAAAACTGGACACACAGGAGAGCTTCAAATCGTAGAAAGTGAGAGTGTCAGTCCTCTTATACTTAAGTCGGCATTGTGCCATTTATATTCAATTCGGATGCAATTTCTGTGTTTCATCGTCAATAAGAAGGTGCAAGGTATACAGTAAACCTGAAGTGAAGCATCGGACACTAATACTGGACTCACAGGAGAGGTTCAAATCGTAGAAAGTGAGAGTGTCAGTTCTCTTGTACTTAAATCGGCATTGTGCCTTTTGTATTAAATTCGGATGCAATTTCTGTGATTCATCGTCAATAAGAAGGAGCAAGGTATATAGTAAACGTAAAGTGAAGCATCCGAATCTAAAACTGGACTCACAGGAGAGGTTCAAATCGTAGAAAGTGAGAGTGTCTGTCCTCTTGTACTGAAGTCGGCCTTTTGCCATTTGTATTATATACGGATGCAATTACTGCGTTTCATCGTCAATAAGATGGTGCAAGGTATACAGTAAACCTGAAGTGAAGCATCGGAATCTAAAACTGGACTCACAGGAGAGGCTCAAATCGAAGAAAATTAGAGTGTCAGTCCTCTTGTACTTAAGTCGGCATTGTGCCTTTTGTGTTAAATTCGGATGCAATTTCTGTGTTTCATCGTCAATAAGAAGGTCCAAGAGATACTGTAAACGTGAAGTGAAGCATCGGAATTTAAAACTGGACTCACAGGAGAGGTTCAAATCATAGAAAGTTAGTGTGTCAGGCCTCTTGTACCTAGGTCGGCATTGTGCCTTTTGTTTTAAATTCGGATGCAATTTCTGTGTTTCATCATCAATAAGAAGGTGCAAGGTATACAGTAAACGTGTAGTGAAGCATCGGAATCTAAAACTGGACTCACAGGAGAGGTTCAATTCATAGAAAGTGAGAGTGTCAGGCCTCTTTTACTTAAGTCGGCATTGTGCTTTTTGTATTAAATTCGGATGCAATTTCTGTGTTTCATCGTCAATAAGAAGGTCCGAGGGATACTGTATACGTGAAGTGAAGCATCGGAATTTAAAACTGGACTCACAGGAGAGGTTCAAATCATAGAAAGTTAGTGTGTCAGGCCTCTTGTACTTAAGTCGGCATTGTGCCTTTTGTTTTATATTCGGTTGCAATTTCTGTATTTCATCGTCAATTAGAAGGTGCAAGGTATACAGTAAACCTGAAGTGGAGCATCGGAATCTAAAACTGGACTCACAGGAGAGGTTCAAATCGTATAAAGTGAAAGTGTCAGTCCTCTTGTACTTAAGTCGGCATTGTGCCTTTTGTATTAAATTCGGATGCAATTTCTGTGTTTCATCGTCAATAAGATGGTGCAAGGTATACAGTTAACCTGAAGTGAAGCATTGGAATCTAAAACTGGACTCACAGGAGAGATTCAAATCGTAGAAAGTGAGAGTGTCAGTCCTCTTGTACTTAAATCGGCATTGTGCCTTTTGTACTAAATTCGGATGCAAATTCTGTGTTTCATCATCAATAAGAAGGTCCAAGGGATACAGTAAACCTGAAGTGAAGCAACGGAATCTTAAACTGGACTCACAGGAGAGGTTCAAATCGTAGAAAGTGAGAGTGTGGGTCCTCTTGTACTTAAGTCGGCCTTGTGCCTTTTGTATTAAATTCGGATGCTATTTCTCTGTTTTCGTCGTCAATAAGAAGGTGCAAGGTATACAGTAAACCTGAAGTGAGCATCGGAATCTAAAACTGGACTCACAGGAGAGGTGCAAATCGTAGAAAGTGAGAGATTCAGTCCTCATGTACTTAAGTCGGCATTGTGCCATTTGTATTAAATTCGGATGCATTTTCTGTGTTTCATGGTCAATAAGATGGTGCAAGGTGTACAGTAAACCTGAAGTGAAGCATCGGAATTTAAAACTGGACTCACAGGAAAGGTTCAAATCGTAGAAAGTGAGAGTGTCAGTCCTTTTGTACTTACGTCGGCATTGTGCCTTTTGTATTAAATTCGGATGCAATTTCTGTGTTTCATCGTCAATAAGAAGGTGCAAGGTATACAGTAAACCTGAAGTGAAGCATCGGAATCTAAAACTGGACTCACAGGAGAGGTTCAAATCGTAGAAAGTGAGAGTGTCAGGCCTCTTTTACTTAAGTCGGCATTGTGCCTTTTGTATTAAATTCGGATGCAATTACTGTGTTTCATCGTCAATAAGAAGGTCCAAGGGATACTGTAAACGTGAAGTGAAGGATCGGAATTTATAACTGGACTCACAGGAGAGGTTCAAATCATAGAAAGTTAGTGTGTCAGTCCTCTTGTACTTAAGTCGGCATTGTGCATTTTGTTTTAAATTCGGATGCAAACTATGCGTTTCATCGTCAATAAGATGGTCCAAGGGATACAGTAAACCTGAAGTGAAGCATTGGAATCTAAGACTGGACCCAGAGGAGAGGTTCAAATCATTGAAAGTGAGAGTGTCAGGCCTCTCGTACTTAAGTCGGCATTGTGCCTTTTGTATTAAATTCGGATGCAATTTCTGTGTTTCATCGTCAATAAGAAGATGCAAGGTATAGAGTAAACCTGAAGTGAAGCATCGGAATCTAAAACTGAACTCACAGTAGAGGTTCAAATCGTAGAAAGTAAGAGTGCCCATGCTCTTGTACTTAAGTCGGCAATGTGCCTTTTATATTCAAATCGGATGCAATTTCTATTCCTCTTGTATTTAAGTCGGCATTGTGCCTTTTGCATTATATACGGATGCAATTTCTGTGTTTCATCGTCAATAAGAAGGTGCAAGGTATACAGTTAACCTGACGTGAAGCATCGGAATCTAAAACAGGACTCACAGGAGAGGTTCAAATCGTAGAAAGTGAGAGTGTGAGTCCTCTTGTCCTTAAGTCGGCACTGTGCCTATTGTATTAAATTCGGATGCAATATCTGTGTTTCATCGTCAATAAGAAGGTGCAAGGTATACAGTAAACCAGAAGTGAAGCATCGGAATCTAAAACTGGACTCACAGGAGAGGTTGAAATCGTAGAAAGGGAGAGTGTCAGTCCTCTTGTACCTAAATCGGCATTGTGCCTTTTGTACTAAATTCGGATGCAATTTCTGTGTTTCATCATCAATAAGAAGGTGCAAGGTATACAGTAAACCAGAAGTGTAGCATCGGAATCTAAAACTGGACTCACAGGAGAGGCTCAAATCGTAGAAAATTAGAGTGTCAGTCCTCTTGTACTTAAGTCGGCATTGTGCCTATTGTATTAAATTCGGATGCAATTTCTGTGTTTCAACGTCAATAAGAAGGTGCAAGGTATACAGTAAACCAGAAGTGAAGCATCGGATTCTAAAACTGGACTCATTGGAGAGGTTCAAATCGTAGAAAGTGAGAGTGTCAGTCCACTTGTACTTAAGTCGGCATTGTGACTTTTGTATTAAATTCGGATGCAATTTCTGTGATTCATCGTCAATACGAAGGTCCAAGGGTTACAGTAAACCTGAAGTGAAGTATCGGAATCTAAAATTGGACTCACAGGAGAGTTTCAAATCGTAGAAAGGGAGAGTGTCAGTCCTCTTGTACTTATGTCGGCATTGTGGCTTTTGTATTAAATTCGGTTGCAATTTCTGTGTTTCATCGTCAATAAGAAGGTCCAAGGGATACAGTAAACCTGAAGTGAAGCATCGGAATCTAAAAGTGGACTTACAGGAGAGGTTCAAATCGTAGAAAGTGAGAGTGTGGGTCCTCTTGTACTTATGTCGGCCTTGTACCTTTTGTATTAAATTCGGATGCTATTTCTCTGTTTCGTCGTCAATAAGAAGGTGCAAGGTATACAGTAAACCTGAAGTGAGCATCGGAATCTAATACTGGAATCACAGGAGAGGTTGAAGCCGTAGAGAGTGAGAGTGTCAGTCCTCTTGTACTTAAGTCGGCATTGTGCCATTTGTATTAAATTCGGATGCATTTTCTGTGTTTCATCGTCAATAAGATGGTGCAAGGTGTACAGTAAACCTTAAGTGAAGCATCGGAATCTAAAACTGGACTCACAGGAGAGGTTCAATTTGTAGAAAGTGAGATTGTCAGTCCTCTTGTACTTACGTCGGCATTGTGCCTTTTGTAGTAAATTCGGATGCAATTTCTGTGTTTCATCGTCAATAAGAAGGTGCAAGGTATACAGTAAACCTGAAGTGAAGCATCGGAATCCAATACTGGACTCACAGGAGAGGTTCAAAACGTAGAAAGTGGGAGTGTCAGTCCTCTTGTACTTAAGTCGGCATTGTGCTTTTGTATTAAATTCGGATGCAATTTCTGTGTTTCATTCTCAATAAGAAGGTGCAAGGTATACAGTAAACCTGAAGTGAAGCATCGGAATCTAAAAATGGACTCAAAGGAGAGGTTCAAATCATAGAAAGTGAGAGTGTCAGGCCTCTTTTACTTAAGTCGGCATTGTGCGTTTTGTATTAAATTCGGATGCAATTACTGTGTTTCATCGTCAATAAGAAGGTCCAAGGGATACTGTAAACGTGAAGTGAAGCATCAGAATATAAAACTGGACTCACTAGAGAGATTCAAATGATAGAAAGTTAGTTTCTCAGTCCTCTTGTACTTAAGTCGGCATTGCGCCTTTTGTTTTAAATTCGGATGCAAACTATGCGTTTCATCGTCAATAAGAAGGTCCAAGGGATACAGTAAACTTGAAGTGAAGCATCGGAATCTAAGACTGGACCCACAGGAGAGGTTCAAATCATTGAAAGTGAGAGTGTCAGTCCTCTTGTACTTAAGTCGGCATTGTGCATTTTGTATTAAATTTGGATGTAATTTCTGTGTTTCATCGTCAATAAGAAGGTGCAAGGTATACAGTAACCCTGAAGTGAAGCATCGGAATCTAAAACTGGACTCACAGGAGAGGTTGAAATCGTAGAAAGGGAGAGTGTCAGTCCTCTTGTACTTAAATCGGCATTGTGCCTTTTGTACTAAATACGGATGCAATTTCTGTGTTTCATCATCAATAAGAAGGTGCAAGGTATACAGTAAACCAGAAGTGTAGCATCGGAATCTAAAACTGGACTCACAGGAGAGGCTCATATCGTAGAAAATTAGAGTGTCAGTCCTCTTGTACTTAAGTCGGCATTGTGCCTTATGTATTAAATTCGGATGCAATTTCTGTGTTTTATCGTCAATAAGAAGGTGCAAGGTATACAGTAAACCTGAAGTGAAGCATCAGAATCTAAAAATGGACTCAATGGAGAGGTTCAAATCGTAGAAAGTGAGAGTGTCAGGCCTCTTTTACTTAAGTCGGCATTGTGCCTTTTGTATTAAATTCGGATGCAATTACTGTGTTTCATCGTCAATAAGAAGGTCCAAGGGATACTGTAAACGTGAAGTGAAGGATCGGAATTTAAAACTGGACTCACAGGAGAGGTTCGAATCATAGAAAGTTAGTGTGTCAGTCCTCTTGTACTTAAGTCGGCATTGTGCCTTTTGTTTTAAATTCGGATGCAAACTATGCGTTTCATCGTCAATAAGATGGTCCAAGGAATACAGTAAACCTGAAGTGAAGCATCGGAATCTAAGACTGGACCCAGTGGAGAGGTTCAAATCAATGAAAGTTAGAGTGTCAGTCCTCTTGTACTTAAGTCGGCATTGTGCCTTTTGTATTAAATTCAGATGCAATTTCTGTGTTTCATCGTCAATAAGAAGATGCAAGGTATAGAGTAAACCTGAAGTGAAGCATCGGAATCTAAAACTGAACTCACAGGAGAGGTTCAAATCGTAGAAAGTGAGAGTGTCCATGCTCTTGTACTTAAGTCGGCATTGTGCCTTTTATATTCAAATCGGATGCAATTTCTGTTCCTCTTGTATTTAAGTCGGCATTGTGCCTTTTGTATTATGTACGGATGCAATTTCTGTGTTTCATCGTCAATAAGAAGGTACAAGGTATACAGTAAACCTGACGTGAAGCATCGGAATCTAAAACAGGACTCACAGGAGAGGTTCAAATCGTAGAAAGTGAGAGTGTCAGTCCTCTTGTCCTTAAGTCGGCATTGTGCCTTTTGTATTAAATTCGGATGCAATTTCTGTGTTTCTTCGTCAATAAGATGGTGCAAGGTATACAGTAAACCTGACGTGAAGCATCGGAATCTAAAACAGGACTCACAGGAGAGGTTCAAATCGTAGAAAGTGAGAGTGTCAGTCCTCTTGTCCTTAAGTCGGCATTGTGCCTTTTGTATTAAATTCAGATGCAATTTCTGTGTTTCATCGTCAATAAGAAGATGCAAGGTATAGAGTAAACCTGAAGTGAAGCATCGGAATCTAAAACTGGACTCACAGGAGAGGTTCAAATCGTATAAAGTGAGAGTGTCAGTCCTCTTGTGCTTAAGTCGGCAGTGTGCATTTTGTATTAAATTCGGATGTAATTTCTGTGATTCATCGTCAATAAGAGGGTGCAAGGTATACAGTAAACCAGAAGCGAAGCATCGGAATCTAAAACTGGACTCACAGGAGATGTTGAAATCGTAGAAAGGGAGAGTGTCAGTCCTCTTGTACTTAAATCGGCATTGTGCCTTTTGTACTAAATTCGGATGGAATTTCTGTGTTTCATCATCAATAAGAAGGTGCAAGGTATACAGTAAACCAGAAGTGTAGCATCGGAATCTAAAACTGGACTCACAGGAGAGGCTCAAATCGTAGAAAATTAGAGTGTCAGTCCTCTTGTACTTAAGTCGGCATTGTGCCTATTGTATTAAATTCGGATGCAATTTCTGTGTTTCATCGTCAATAAGAAGGTCCAAGGGATACAGTAAACCTGAAGTGAAGTATCGGAATCTAAAATTGGACTCACAGGAGAGATTCAAATCGTAGAAAGGGAGAGTGTCAGACCTCTTGTACTTATGTCGGCATTGTGGCTTTTGTATTAAATTCGGTTGCAATTTCTGTGTTTCATCGTCAATAAGAAGGTCCAAGGGATACAGTAAACATGAAGTGAAGCATCGGAATCTAAAACTGGACTCACAGGAGAGGTTCAAATCGTAGAAAGTGAGAGTGTGAGTCCTCTTGTACTTAAGTCGGCCTTGTGCCTTTTGTATTAAATTCGGATGCTATTTCTCTGTTTCGTCGTCAATAAGAAGGTGCAAGGTATACAGTAAACCTGAAGTGAGCATCGGAATCTAAAACTGGACTCACAGGAGAGGTTGAAGCCGTAGAGAGTGAGAGTGTCAGTCCTCTTGTACTTAAGTCGGCATTGTGCCATTTGTATTAAATTCGGATGCATTTTCTGTGTTTCATCGTCAATAAGATGGTGCAAGGTGTACAGTAAACCTGAAGTGAAGCATCGGAATCTAAAACTGGACTCACAGGAGAGGTTCAAATCGTAGAAAGTGAGAGTGTCTTTCCTCCTGTACTTAAGTCGGGATTGTGCCATTTGTATTAAATTCGGATGCATTTTCTGTGTTTCATGGTCAATAAGATGGTGCAAGGTGTACAGTAAACCTGAAGTGAAGTATCGGAATCTAAAACTGGACTCACAGGAGAGGTTCAAATCGTAGAAAGTGAGAGTGTCAGTCCTCTTGTACTTACGTCGGCATTGTGCCTTTTGTATTAAATTCGGATGCAATTTCTGTGTTTCATCGTCAATAAGAAGGTGCAAGGTATACAGTAAACCTGAAGTGAAGCATCGGAATCCAATACTGGACTCACAGGAGAGGTTCAAATCGTAGAATGTGGGAGTGTCAGTCCTCTTGTACTTAAGTCGGCATTGTGCTTTTGTATTAAATTCGGATGAAATTTCTGTGTTTCATTCTCAATAAGAAGGTGCAAGGTATACAGTAAACCTGAAGTGAAACATCGGATTCTAAAAATGGACTCAAAGGAGAGGTTCAAATCATAGAAAGTGAGAGTGTCAGGCCTCTTTTACTTCAGTCGGCATTGTGCCTTTTGTATTAAATTCGGATGCAATTACTGTGTTTCATCGTCAATAAGAAGGTGCATGGTATACAGTAAACCTGAAGTGAAGCATCGGAATCTAAAACTGGACTCACAGGAGAGGTTGAAATCGTAGAAAGGGAGAGTGTCAGTCCTCTTGTACTTAAATCGGCATTGTGCCTTTTGTACTAAATACGGATGCAATTTCTGTGTTTCATCATCAATAAGAAGGTGCAAGGTATACAGTAAACCAGAAGTGTAGCATCGGAATCTAAAACTGGACTCACAGGAGAGGCTCATATCGTAGAAAATTAGAGTGTCAGTCCTCTTGTACTTAAGTCGGCATTGTGCCTTATGTATTAAATTCGGATGCAATTTCTGTGTTTCATCGTCAATAAGAAGGTGCAAGGTATACAGTAAACCTGAAGTGAAGCATCGGAATCTAAAAATGGACTCAATGGAGAGGTTCAAATCGTAGAAAGTGAGAGTGTCAGGCCTCTTTTACTTAAGTCGGCATTGTGCCTTTTGTATTAAATTCGGATGCAATTACTGTGTTTCATCGTCAATAAGAAGGTCCAAGGGATACTGTAAACGTGAAGTGAAGGATCGGAATTTAAAACTGGACTCACAGGAGAGGTTCAAATCATAGAAAGTTAGTGTGTCAGTCCTCTTGTACTTAAGTCGGCATTGTGCCTTTTGCTTTAAATTCGGATGCAAACTATGCGTTTCATCGTCAATAAGATGGTCCAAGGGATACAGTAAACCTGAAGTGAAGCATCGAAATCTAAGACTGGACCCAGTGGAGAGGTTCAAATCATTGAAAGTTAGAGTGTCAGTCCTCTTGTACTTAAGTCGGCATTGTGCCTTTTGTATTAAATTCAGATGCAATTTCTGTGTTTCATCGTCAATAAGAAGATGCAAGGTATAGAGTAAACCTGAAGTGAAGCATCGGAATCTAAAACTGAACTCACAGGAGAGGTTCAAATCGTAGAAAGTGAGAGTGTCCATGCTCTTGTACTTAAGTCGGCATTGTGCCTTTTATATTCAAATCGGATGCAATTTCTGTTCCTCTTGTATTTAAGTCGGCATTGTGCCTTTTGTATTATATACTGATGCAATTTCTGTGTTTCATCGTCAATAAGAAGGTGCAAGGTATACAGTAAACCTGACGTGATGCATCGGAATCTAAAACAGGACTCACAGGAGAGGTTCAAATCGTAGAAAGTGAGAGTGTCAGTCCTCTTGTCCTTAAGTCGGCATTGTGCCTTTTGTATTAAATTCGGATGCAATTTCTGTGTTTCTTCGTCAATAAGATGGTGCAAGGTATACAGTAAACCAGAAGTGAAGCATCGGAATCTAAAACTGGACTCACAGGAGAGGTTCAAATCGTATAAAGTGAGAGTGTCAGTCCTCTTGTGCTTAAGTCGGCAGTGTGCATTTTGTATTAAATTCGGATGTAATTTCTGTGATTCATCGTCAATAAGAGGGTGCAAGGTATACAGTAAACCAGAAGCGAAGCATCGGAATCTAAAACTGGACTCACAGGAGAGGTTGAAATCGTAGAAAGGGAGAGTGTCAGTCCTCTTGTACTTAAATCGGCATTGTGCCTTTTGTACTAAATTCGGATGGAATTTCTGTGTTTCATCATCAATAAGAAGGTGCAAGGTATACAGTAAACCAGAAGTGTAGCATCGGAATCTAATACTGGACTCACAGGAGAGGCTCAAACCGTAGAAAATTAGAGTGTCAGTCCTCTTGTACTTAAGTCGGCATTGTGCCTATTGTATTAAATTCGGATGCAATTACTGTGTTTCATCGTCAATAAGAAGGTCCAAGGGATACAGTAAACCTGAAGTGAAGTATCGGAATCTAAAATTGCACTCACAGGTGAGTTTCAAATCGTAGAAAGGGAGAGTGTCAGACCTCTTGTACTTATGTCGGCATTGTGGCTTTTGTATTAAATTCGGTTGCAATTTCTGTGTTTCATCGTCAATAAGAAGGTCCAAGGGATACAGTAAACATGAAGTGAAGCATCGGAATCTAAAACTGGACTCACAGGAGAGGTTCAAATCGTAGAAAGTGAGAGTGTGAGTCCTCTTGTACTTAAGTCGGCCTTGTGCCTTTTGTATTAAATTCGGATGCTATTTCTCTGTTTCGTCGTCAATAAGAAGGTGCAAGGTAACAGTAAACCTGAAGTGAGCATCGGAATCTAAAACTGGACTCACAGGAGAGGTTGAAGCCGTAGAGAGTGAGAGTGTCAGTCCTCTTGTACTTAAGTCGGCATTGTGCCATTTGTATTAAATTCGGATGCATTTTCTGTGTTTCATCGTCAATATGATGGTGCAAAGTGTACAGTAAACCTGAAGTGAAGCATCGGAATCTAAAACTGGACTCACAGGACAGGTTCAAATCGTCGAAAGTGAGAGTGTCTTTCCTCCTGTACTTAAGTCGGCATTGTGCCATTTGTATTTAATTCGGATGCATTTTCTGTGTTTCATGGTCAATAAGATGGTGCAAGGTGTACAGTAAACCTGAAGTGAAGCATCGGAATCTAAAACTGGACTCACAGGAGAGGTTCAAATCGTAGAAAGTGAGAGTGTCAGTCCTCTTGTACTTACGTCGGCATTGTGCCTTTTGTATTAAATTCTGATGCAATTTCTGTGTTTCATCGTCAATAAGAAGGTGCAAGGTATACAGTAAACCTGAAGTGAAGCATCGGAATCCAATACTGGACTCACAGGAGAGGTTCAAATCGTAGAATGTGGGAGTGTCAGTCCTCTTGTACTTAAGTCGGCATTGTGCTTTTGTATTAAATTCGGATGCAATTTCTGTGTTTCATTCTCAATAAGAAGGTGCAAGGTATACAGTAAACCTGAAGTGAAACATCGGAATCTAAAAATGGACTCAAAGGAGAGGTTCAAATCATAGAAAGTGAGAGTGTCAGGCCTCTTTTACTTCAGTCGGCATTGTGCCTTTTGTATTAAATTCGGATGCAATTACTGTGTTTCATCGTCAATAAGAAGGTCCAAGGGATACTGTAAACGTGAAGTGAAGCATCGGAATATAAAACTGGACTCACAGGAGAGGTTCAAATCATAGAAAGTTAGTCTGTCAGTCCTCTTGTACTTAAGTCGGCATTGCGCCTTTTGTTTTAAATTCGGATGCAAACTATGCGTTTCATCGTCAATAAGAAGGTCCAAGGGATACAGTAAACCTGAAGTGAAGCATCGGAATCTAAAACTGGACTCACAGGAGAGGTTGAAATCGTAGAAAGGGAGAGTGTCAGTCCTCTTGTACTTCAATCGGCATTGTGCCTTTTGTACTAAATTCGGTTGCAATTTCTGTGTTTCATCATCAATAAGAAGGTGCAAGGTGTACAGTAAACCAGAGGTGAAGCATCGGAATCTAAAACTGGACTCATTGGAGAGGTTCAAATCGTAGAAAGTGAGAGTGTCAGTCCTCTTGTACTTAAGTCGGCATTGTGACTTTTGTATTAAATTCGGACGCAATTTCTGTGTTTCATCGACAATAAGAAGGTCCAAGGGATACAGTAAACCTAAAGTGAAGCATCGAAATCTAAAATTGGACTCATAGGAGAGTTTCAAATCGTAGAAAGGGAGAGTGTCAGTCCTCTTGTACTTATGTCAGCATTGTGGCTTTTGTATTAAATTCGGTTGCAATTTCTTTGTTTCATCGTCAATAAGAAGGTCCAAGTGATACAGTAAACCTGAAGTGAAGCATCGGAATCTAAAACTGGACTCACAAGAGTTGTTCAAATCGTAGAAAGTGAGAGTGTCAGTCCTCTTGTACTTAAGTCGGCATTGTGACTTTTGTATTAAATTCGGATGCTATTTCTCTGTTTCGTCGTCAATATGAATGCGCAAGGTATACAGTAAACCTGAAGTGAAGCATCGTAATCTAAAACTGCACTCACAGGAGATGTTCAAATCGTAGAAAGTGAGAGTGTCAGTCCTCTTGTACTTATGTCGGCATTGTGCCTTTTGTATTAAATTCGGATGCAATTTCTGTGTTCGTTCTCAATAAGAAGGTGCAAGGTATACAGTAAAACTGAAGTGAAGCATCGAAATCTAAAAATGGACTCAAAGGAGAGGTACAAATCATAGAAAGTGAGAGTGTCAGGCCTCTTTTACTTAAGTCGGCATTGTGCCTTTTGTATTAAATTCGGATGCAATTTCTGTGTTTCATCGTCAATAAGAAGGTCCCAGGGATACTGTAAACGTGAAGTGAAGCATCGGAATTTAAAACTGGACTCACAGGAGAGGTTCAAATCATAGAAAGTTAGTGTGTCAGTCCTCTTGTACTTAAGTCGGCATTGTGCCTTTTGTTTTAAATTTGGATGCAATTTCTGTGTTTCATCGTCAATAAGAAGGTGCAAGGTATACAGTTAACTTGAAGTGGAGCATCGGAATCTAAAACTGGACTCACAGGAGAGGTTCAAATCGTAGAAAGTGAGAGTGTCAGTCCTCTTGTACATAAGTCGGCATTGTGCCTTTTGTATTAAATTCGGATGCAATTTCTGTGTTTCATCGTCAATAAGGAGGTGCAAGGTATACAGTAAACCTGAAGTGAAGCATCGGACACTAATACTGGACTCACAGGAGAGGTTCAAATCGTAGAAAGTGAGAGTGTCAGTCCTCTTGTACTTAAACCGGCATTGTGCCTTTTGTATTAAATTCGGATGCAATTTCTGTGCTTCATCGTCAGTAAGAAGGTGCAAGGTATACAGTAAACGTGAAGTGAAGCATCGGAATCTAAAACTGGACTCACAGGAGAGGTTCAAATCGTAGAAAGTGAGAGTGTCTGTCCTCTTGTACTTAAGTCGGCATTGTGCTTTTGTATTAAATTCGGATGCAATTTCTGTGTTTCATTCTCAATAAGAAAGTGCAAGGTATACAGTAAACCTGAAGTGAAGCATCGATATCTAAAAATGGACTCAAAGGAGGGGTTCAAATCATAGAAAGTGAGAGTGTCAGGCCTCTTTTACTTAAGTCGGCATTGTGCCTTTCGTATTAAATTCGAATGCAATTACTGTGTTTCATCGTCAATAAGAAGGTCCAAGGGATACTGTAAACGTGAAGTGAAGCATCGGAATTTATTACTGGACTCACAGGAGAGGTTCAAATCATGGAAAGTTAGCGTGTCAGTCCTTTTGTACTTAAGTCGTCATTGTGCCTTTTGTTTTATATTCGGATGCAAACTATGAGTTTCATCGTCAATAAGAAGGTCCAAGGGATACAGTAAACCTGAAGTAAAGCATCGGAATCGAAGACTGGACCCACAGGAGAGGTTCAAATCGTAGAAAGTGAGAGTGTCAGTCCTCTTGTACTTCAGTCGGTATTGTGCCATTTGTATTATATACGGATGCAATAACTGTGTTTCATCGTCAATACGATGGTGCAAGGTATACAGTAAACCTGAAGTGAAGCATCGGAATCTAAAACTGGACTCACAGGAGAGGTACAAATCGTAGAAAGTGAGAGTGTCAGTCCTTTTGTACTTAAGTCGGCATTGTGCCTTTTGTATTAAATTCGGATGCAATTTCTGTGTTTCATCGTCAGTAAGAAGGTGCAAGGTATACAGTAAACCTAACGTGAAACATCGGAATCTAAAACAGGCTCACAGGAGAGGTTAAAATCGTAGAAAGTGAGAGTGTCAGTCTTCTTGTCCTTAAGTCGGCATTGTGCCTTTTGTATTAAATTCGGATGCAATTTCTGTGTTTCATCGTCAATAAGATGGTGCAAGGTATACAGTAAACCAGAAGTGAAGCATCGGAATCTAAAACTGGACTCACAGGAGAGGTTCAAATCGTATAAAGTTAGAGTGTCAGTCCTCTTGTACTTAAGTCGGCATTGTGCATTTTGTATTAAATTCGGATGTAATTTCTGTGTTTCATCGTCAATAAGAAGGTGCAAGGTATACAGTACACCTGAAGTTAAGCATCGGAATCTAAAACTGGACTCACAGGAGAGGCTCATATCGTAGGAAATTAGAGCGTCAGTCCTCTTGTACTTAAGTCGGCATTGTGAATTTTGTATTAAATTCGGACGCAATTTCTGTGTTTCATTGTCAATAAGAAGGTCCAAGGGATACAGTAAAACTATACTGAAGCATCGGAATCTAAAATTGGACTCATAGGAAAGTTTCAAATCGTAGAAAGGGAGAGTGTCAGTCCTCTTGTACTTATGTCGGCATTGTGGCTTTTGTATTAAATTCGGTTGCAATTTCTTTGTTTCATCGTCAATAAGAAGGTCCAAGGGATACAGTAAACCTGAAGTGAAGCATCGGAATCTAAAACTGGACTCACAGGAGAGGTTAATATCGTAGCAAGTGAGAGTGTGAGTCCTCTTGTACTTAAGTCGGCCTTGTGCCTTTTGTTTTACATTCGGATGCTATTTCTCTGGTTCGTCGTCAATAAGAAGGTGCAAGGTATACAGTAAACCTGAAGTGAAGCATCGGAATCTAAAACTGGACTCACAGGAGAGGTTCAAATCGTAGAAAGTGAGAGTGTCAGTCCTCTTGTTCTTCAGTCGGTATTGTGCCATTTGTATTATATACGGATGCAATTACTGTGTTTCATCGTCAATAAGATGGTGCACGGTATACAGTAAACCTGAAGTGAAGCATCGGAATCTAAAACTAGACTCACAGGAGAGGTTCAAATCATAGAAAGTGAGAGTGTCAGGCCTCTTTTACTTAAGTCGGCATTGTGCCTTTTGTATTAAATTCGGATGCAATTTCTGTGTTTCATCGTCAATAAGAAGCTCCAAGGGATACTGTAAACGTGAAGTGAAGCATCGGAATTTAAAACTGGACTCACAGGAGAGGTTCAAATCTTTGAAAGTTAGTGTGTCAGTCCTCTTGTACTTAAGTCAGCATTGTGCCTTTTGTTTTAAATTCGGATGCAATTTCTGTGTTTCATCGTCAATAAGAAGGTGCAAGGTATACAGTAAACCTGAAGTGGAGCATCGGAATCTAAAACTGGACTCACAGGAGAGGTTCAAATCGTAGAAAGTGAGAGTGTCAGTCCTCTTGTACTTAAGTCGGCATTGTGCCTTTTGTATTAAATTCGGATGCAATTTCTGTGTTTCATCGTCAATAAGAAGGTGCAAGGTATACAGTAAACCTGAAGTGAAGCATCGGAATCTAAAACTGGACTCACATGAGAGGTTCAAATCGTAGAAAGTGATAGCGTCAGTCCTCTTGTACTTAAGTCGGCAATGTGCCTTTTATATTCAATTCGGATGCAATTTCTGTGTTTCATCGTCAATAAGAAGGTGCAAGGTATACAGTAAACGTGAAGTGAAGCATCAGAATCTAAAACTGGACTCACAGGAGAGGTTCAAATCGTAGAAAGTGAGAGTGTCAGTCCTCTTGTTCTTCAGTCGGTATTGTGCCATTTGTATTATATACGGATGTAATTACTGTGTTTCATCGTCAATAAGATGGTGCAAGGTATACAGTAAACCTGAAGTGAAGCATCGGAATCTAAAACTGGACTCACAGGAGAGGTTCAAATCATAGAAAGTGAGAGTGTCAGTCCTTTTGTAAATAAGTCGGCATTGTGCCTTTTGTATTAAATTCGGATGAAATTTCTGTGTTTCATCGTCAATAAGAAGGTGCAAGGTATACAGTAAACCTGACGTGAAGCATCGGAATGTAAAACAGGACTCACAGGAGAGGTTGAAATCGTAGAAAGGGAGAGTGTCAGTCCTCTTGTACTTAAATCGGCATTGTGCCTTTTGTACTAAATTCGGATGCAATTTCTGTGTTTCATCATCAATAAGAAGGTCCAAGGTATACTGTAAACGTGAAGTGAAGCATCGGAATTTAAAACTGGACTCACAGGAGAGGTTCAAATCATAGAAAGTTAGTGTGTCAGTCCTCTTGTACTTAAGCCGGCATTGTGCCCTTTCTATTAAATTCGGATGCAATTTCTGTGCTTCATCGTCAATAAGAAGGTGCAAGGTATACAGTAAACGTGAAGTGAAGCATCGGAATCTAAAACTGGACTCAAAGGAGAGGTTCAAATCGTAGAAAGTGAGAGTGTCAGTCCTCTTGTACTTAAGTCGGCTTTGTGCCTTTTGTATTATATACGGATGCAATTACTGTGTTTCATCGTCAATAAGATGGTGCAAGGTATACGGTAAACCTGAAATGAAGCATCGGAATCTACAACAGGACTCACAAGAGAGGTTCAAATCGTAGAAATTGAGAGTGTCAGTCCTCTTGTACTTAAGTCGGCATTGTGCCATTTGTATTAAATTTGGATGCATTTTCTGTGTTTCATCGTCAATAAGATGGTGCAAGGTGTACAGTAAACCTGAAGTGAAGCATCGGAATCTAAAACTGGACTCACAGGAGAGGTTCAAATCGAGGAAAGTGAGAGTGTCAGTCCTCTTGTACTTACGTCGGCATTGTGCCTTTTGTATTAAATTCGGATGCAATTTCTGTGTTTCATCGTCAATAAGAAGGTGCAAGGTATACAGTAAACCTTAAGTGAAGCATCGGAATCCAATACTGGACTCACAGGAGAGGTTCAAATCGTAGAAAGTGAGAGCGTCAGTCCTCTTGTCCTTAAGTCGGCATTGTGCCTTTTGTATTAAATTCGGATGCTATTTCTGTGTTTCATCGTCAATAAGATGGTGCAAGGTATACAGTAAACCAGAAGTGAAGCATCGGAATCTAAAACTGGACTCACAGGAGAGGTTCAAATCGTATAAAGTGAGAGTGTCAGTCCTCTTGTACTTAAGTCGGCATTGTGTATTTTGTATTACATTCGGATGTAATTTCTGTGTTTCATCGTCAATAAGAAGGTGCAAGGTATACAGTAAACCTGAAGTGAAGCATCGGAATGTAAAACTGGACTCACAGGAGAGGTTTAAATCGTACAAAGGGAGAGTGTCAGTCCTCTTGTACTTAAATCGGCATTGTGCCTTTTGTACTAAATTCGGATGCAATTTCTGTGTTTCATCATCAATAAGAAGGTGCAAGGTATACAGTAAACCAGAAGTGAGCATCGGAATCTAAAACTGGACTCACAGGAGAGGTTCAAATCGTAGAAAGTGAGAGTGTCAGTCCTCTTGTACTTAAGTCGGCATTGTGCCATTTGTATTAAATTCGGATGCATTTTCTGTGTTTCATCGTCAATAAGATTGTGCAAGGTGTACAGTAAACCTTAAGTGAAGCATCGGTATCTAAAACTGGACTCACAGGAGAGGTTCAAAACGTAGAAAGTGAGAATGTCACTCCTCTTGCACTTACGTCGGCATTGTGCCTTTTGTATTATATTCGGATGCAATTTCTGTGTTTCATTGTCAATAAGAGGGTGCAAGGTATACAGTAAACCTGAAGTGAAGCATCGGACTCCTATACTGGACTTACAGCAGAGGTTCAAATCGTAGAAAGTGAGAGTGTCAGTCCTCTTGTACTTACGTCGGCATTGTGCTTTTGTATTAAATTCGGATGCAATTTCTGTGTTTCGTTCTCAATAAGAAGGTGCAAGGTATACAGTAACCCTGAAGTGAAGCATCGGAATCTAAAAATTGACTCAAAGGAGAGGTTCAAATCATAGAAAGTTAGAGTGTCAGACCTCTTTTACTTAAGTCGGCATTGTGTTTTTTGTATTAAATTCGGATGCAATTTCTGTGTTTCATCGTCAATAAGAAGGTCCAAGGTATACTGTAAACGTGAAGTGAAGCATCGGAATTTAAAACTGGACTCCCAGGAGAGGTTCAAATCATAGAAAGTAAGTGTGTCAGTCATCTTGTACTTAAGCCGGCATTGTGCCATTTGTATTAAATTCGGATGCAATTTCTGTGCTTCATCGTCAATAAGAAGGTGCAAGGTATACAGTAAACGTGAAGTTAAGCATCGGAATCTGAAACTGGACTCAAAAGAGAGGTTCAAATCGTAGAAAGTGAGAGTGTCAGTCCTCTTGTACTTAAGTCGGCTTTGTGCCTTTTGTATTATATACGGATGCAATTACTGTGTTTCATCGTCAATAAGATGGTGCAAGGTATACAGTAAACC
The DNA here is from genome assembly GCF_023864345.2 of Schistocerca serialis cubense. Taxonomy (NCBI): domain Eukaryota; kingdom Metazoa; phylum Arthropoda; class Insecta; order Orthoptera; family Acrididae; genus Schistocerca; species Schistocerca serialis. Next base: position 88,166,996 of record NC_064645.1, read on the forward strand.
TGAAATGAAGCATCGGAATCTAAAACTGGACACACAGGAGAGGTTCAAATCATAGAAAGTGAGAGTGTCAGTCCTCTTGTACTTAAGTCGGCATTGTGCATTTTGTATTAAATTCGGATGCAATTTCTGTGTTTCATCATCAATAGGAAGGTGCAAGGTATACAGTAAACCTGACGTGAAGCATCGGAATCTAAAACAGGACTCACAGGAGAGGTTCAAATCGTAGAAAGTGAGAGTGTCAGTCCTCTTGTACTTAAGTCGGCATTGTGCCATTTGTATTAAATTTGTATGCATTTTCTGTGTTTCATCGTCAATAAGATGGTGCAAGGTGTACAGTAAACCTGAAGTGAAGCATCGGAATCTAAAACTGGACTCACAGGAGAGGTTCAAATCGAGGAAAGTGAGAGTGTCAGTCCTCTTGTACTTACGTTGGCATTGTGCCTTTTGTATTAAATTCGGATGCAATTTCCGTGTTTCATCGTCAATAAGAAGGTGCAAGGTATAAAGTAAACCTGAAGTGAAGCATCGGAATCCAATACTGGACTCACAGGAGAGGTTCAAATCGTAGAAAGTGAGAGTGTCAGTCCTCTTGTACTTAAGTCGGCATTGCGCTTTTGTGTTAAATTCGGATGCAATTTCTGTGTTTCATTCTCAATAAGGAGGTGCAAAGTATACAGTAAACCTGAAATGAAGCATCGGAATCTAAAAATGGACTCAAAGGAGAGGTTCAAATCATAGAAGGTGAGAGTGTCAGGCCGCTTTTACTTAAGTCGGCATTGTGCCTTTTGTATTAAATTCGGATGCAATTTCTGTGTTTCATCGTCAATAAGAAGGTCCAAGGGATACTGTAAACGTGAAGTGAAGCATCGGAATTTAAAACTGGACGCACAGGAGAGGTTCAAATCATAGAAAGTTAGTGTGTCAGTCCTCTTGTACTTAAGTCGGCATTGTGCCTTTTGTTTTAAATTCGGATGCAATTTCTGTGTTTCAGCGTCAATAAGAAGGTGCAAGGTATACAGTAAACCTGAAGTGGAGCATCGGAATCTAAAACTGGACTCACAGGAGAGGTTCAAATCGTAGAAAGTGAGAGAGTCAGTCCTCTTGTACTTAAGTCGGCATTGTGCCTTTGTATTAAATTCGGATGCAATTTCTGTGTTTCATCGTCAATAAGAAGGCGCAAGGTATACAGTAAACCTGATTTGAAGCATCGGAATCTAAAACTGGACTTACAGGAGCGGTTTAAATCGTAGAAAGTGTCAGCGTCAGTCCTCTTGTACTTAAGTCGGCATTGTGCCGTTTATATTCAATTCGGATGCAATTTATGTGTTTCATCGTCAATAAGAAGGTGCAAGGTATACAGTAAACCTGAAGTGAGTCATCGGACACTAATACTGGACCCACAGGAGAGTTTCATATCGTAGAAAGTGAGAGTGTCAGTCCTCTTGTACTTAAGTCGGCATTGTGCCTTTTGTATTAATTTCGGATGCAATTTCTGTGCTTCATCGTCAATAAGAAGTTGCAAGGTATACAGTAAACGTGAAGTGAAGCATCGGAATCTAAAACTGGACTCACAGGAAAGATTCAAATCGTAGAAAGTGAGAGTGTCAGTCCTCTTGTACTTAAGTCGGCACTGTGCCTTTTGTATTATATACGGATGCAATTACTGTGTTTCAGCGTCAATAACATGGTGCAAGGTATACAGTAAACCTGAAGTGAAGCATCGGAATCTAAAACTGGACTCACAGGAGAGGTTCAAATCATAGAAAGTGAGAGTGTCAGACCTCTTGTACTTAAGTCGGCATTGTGCATTTTGTATTAAATTCGGATGCAATTTCTGTGTTTCATCGTCAATAAGAAGGTGCAAGGTATACAGTAAAACTGACGTGAAGCATCGGAATCTAAAACAGGACTCACAGGCGAGGTTCAAATCGTAGAAAGTGAGAGTGTCAGTACTCTTGTCCTTAAGTTGGCATTGTGCCTTTTGTATTAAATTCGGATGCAATTTCTGTGTTTCATCGTCAATAAGATGGTGCAAGGTATACAGTAAACCAGAAGTGAAGCATCGGAATCTAAAACTGGACTCACAGGAGAGGTTCAAATCGTAGAAAGTGAGAGTGTCAGTCCTCTTGTACTTAAGTCGGCATTGTACCTTTTGTATTCTATTCGGATGCTATTTCTGTGATTCATCGTCAATAAGAAGGTGCAAGGTATACAGTAAACCTGAAGTGAAGCATCAGAATCGAATACTGGACTCGCAGGAGAGGTTCAAATCGTATATAGTGAGAATGTCAGTCCTCTTGTACTTAAGTCGGCATTGTGCATTTTGTATTAAATTCGGACGTAATTTCTGTGTTTCATCGTAATAAGAAGGTGCAAGGTATACAGTAAACCTGAAGTGAAGCTTCGGAATCTAAAACTGGACTCACAGGAGAGGTTCAAATCGTAGAAAGTGAGAGTGTCAGTCCTCTTGTACTTAAGTCGGCATTGTACCTTTTGTATTCTATTCGGATGCTATTTCTGTGTTTCATCGTCAATAAGAAGGTGCAAGGTATACAGTAAACCTGAAGTGAAGCATCAGAATCGAATACTGGACTCGCAGGAGAGGTTCAAATCGTATAAAGTGAGAATGTCAGTCCTCTTGTACTTAAGTCGGCATTGTGCTTTTGTATTAAATTCGGATGCAATTTCTGTGTTTCGTTCTCAATAAGAAGGTGCAGGGTATACAGTAAACCTGAAGTGAAGCATCGGAATCTAAAAATTGACTCAAAGGAGAGGATCAAATCATAAAAAGTGAGAGTGTCAGTCCTCTTGTACTTAAGTCGGCCTTGCGCTTTTGTATTAAATTCGGATGCAATTTCTGTGTTTCATTCTCAATAAGAAGGTGCAAAGTATACAGTAAACCTGAAATGAAGCATCGGAATCTAAAAATGGACTCAAAGGAGAGGTTCAAATCATAGAAGGTGAGACTGTCAGTCCTCTTGTACTTAAGTCGGCATTGTGCATTTTGTATTAAATTCGGACGTAATTTCTGTGTTTCATCGTAATAAGAAGGTGCAAGGTATACAGTAAACCTGAAGTGAAGCTTCGGAATCTAAAACTGGACTCACAGGAGAGGTTCAAATCGTAGAAAGTGAGAGTGTCAGTCCTCTTGTACTTAAGTCGGCATTGTACCTTTTGTATTCTATTCGGATGCTATTTCTGTGTTTCATCGTCAATAAGAAGGTGCAAGGTATACAGTAAACCTGAAGTGAAGCATCAGAATCGAATACTGGACTCGCAGGAGAGGTTCAAATCGTATATAGTGAGAATGTCAGTCCTCTTGTACTTAAGTCGGCATTGTGCATTTTGTATTAAATTCGGACGTAATTTCTGTATTTCATCGTAATAAGAAGGTGCAAGGTATACAGTAAACCTGAAGTGAAGCTTCGGAATCTAAAACTGGACTCACAGGAGAGGTTCAAATCGTAGAAAGTGAGAGTGTCAGTCCTCTTGTACTTAAGTCGGCATTGTGCCATTTGTATTAAATTCGGATGCATTTTCTGTGTTTCATGGTCAATAAGTTGGTGCAAGGTGTACAGTAAACCTGAAGTGAAGCATCAGAATCCAATACTGGACTCACAGGAGAGGTTCAAATCGTAGAAAGTGAGAGTGTCAGTCCTCTTGTACTTATGTCGGCATTGTGCTTTTGTATTAAATTCGGATGCAATTTCTGTGTTTCATTCTCAATAAGAAGGTGCAAGGTATACAGTGAACCTGAAGTGAAGCATCGAAATCTAAAAATGGACTCAAAGGAGGGGTTCAAATCATAGAAAGTGAGAGTGTCAGGCCTCTTTTACTTAAGTCGGCATTGTGCCTTTTGTATTAAATTCGGATGCAATTACTGTTTCATCGTCAATAAGAAGGTCCAAGGGATACTGTAAACGTGAAGTGAATCATCGGAATTTAAAACTGGACTCACGGGAGAGGTTCAAATCATAGAAAGTTAGTGTGTCAGTCCTCTTGTACTTAAGTCGGCATTTTTGCCTTTTGTTTTAAATTCGGATGCAAACTATGCGTTTCATCGTCAATAAGAAGGTCCAAGGGATACAGTAAACCTGAAGTGAAGCATCGGAATCTAAGACTGGACCCACAGGAGAAGTTCAAATCATTGAAAGTGAGAGTGTCAGTCCGCTTGTTCTAAGGTCGGCATTGTGCCTTTTGTATTAAATTCGGATGCAGTTTCTGTGTTTCATCGTCAGTAAGTAGGTGCAAGGTATACAGTAATCTTGAACTGAAGCATTGGAATCTAAAACTGTTCTCACAGGAGAGGTTCAAATAGTAGAAAGTGAGAGTGTCAGTCCTCTTGCACTTAAGTCGGTATTGTGCCTTTTGTATTAAATTGGGATGCAATTTCTGTGTTTCATCGTCAATAAGAAGGTGCAAGGTATACAGTAATCTTGAAGTGAAGCATCGGAATCTAAAACTGGACTCACAGGACAGTTTCAAATCGTAGAAAGTGAGAGTGTCAGTCCTCTTGTACTTAAGTCGGCATTGTGCCTTTTGTTTTAAATTCGGATGCAATTTCTGTGTTTCATCGTCAATAAGAAGGTGCAAGGTATACAGTAAACCTGAAGTGCAGCATCGGAATCTAAAACTGGACTCACAGGAGAGCTTCAAATCGTAGAAAGTGAGAGAGTCAGTCCTCTTGTACTTAAGTCGGCATTGTGCCTTTTGTATTAAATTCGGATGCAATTTCTGTGTTTCATCGTCAATAAGTAGGTGCAAGGTATACAGTAAACCTGAATTGAAGCATCGGAATCTTAAACTGGACTCACAGGAGCGGTTCAAATCGTAGAAAGTGACAGCGTCAGTCCTCTTGTACTTAAGTTGGCATTGTGCATTTTGTATTAAATTCGGATGCAATTTCTGTGTTTCATCGTCAATAAGAAGGTGCAAGGTATACAGTAAACCTGACGTGAAGAATCGGAATCTAAAACAGGACTCACAGGACAGTTTCAAATCGTAGAAAGTGAGAGTGTCAGTCCTCTTGTACTTAAGTCGGCATTGTGCCTTTTGTATCAATTTCGGATGTAATTTCTGTGCTTCATCGTCAATAAGAAGGTGCAAGGTATACAGTAAACGTGCAGTGAAGCATCGCTATCTAAAACTGGACTCACAGGAAAGGTTCAAATCGTAGAAAGTGAGAGTGTCAGTCCTCTTGTACTTAAGTCGGCACTGTGCCTTTTGTATTATATACGGATGCAATTACTTTGTTTCTTCGTCAATAAGATGGTGCAAGGTATACAGTAACCCTGAAGTGAAGCATCGGAATCTAAAACTGGACTCACAGGAGAGGTTCAAATCATAGAAAGTGAGAGTGTCAGACCTCTTGTACTTAAGTCGGCATTGTGCATTTTGTATTAAATTCGGATGCAATATCTGTGTTTCATCGTCAATAAGAAGGTGCAAGGTATACAGTAAACCTGACGTGAAGCATCGGAATCTAAAACAGGACTCACAGGAGAGGTTCAAATCGTAGAAAGTGAGAGTGTCAGTCCTCTTGTACTTATGTCGGCATTGTGCATTTTGTATTAAGTTCGGATGCAATTACTGTGTTTCATCGTCAATAAGAATGTGCAAGGTATACAGTAAACCTGAAGTGAAGCATCGGAATCTAAAACTGGACTTACAGGAGAGATTCAAATCATAGAAAGTGAGAGTGTCAGTCCTCTTGTACTTAAGTCGGCATTGTACCTTTTGTATTCTATTCGGATGCTATTTCTGTGCTTCATCGTCAATAAGAAGGTGTAAGGTATACAGTAAACCTGAAGTGAAGCATCAGAATCGAATACTGGACTCGCAGGAGAGGTTCAAATCGTATAAAGTGAGAATGTCAGTCCTCTTGTACTTAAGTCGGCATTGTGCATTTTGTATTAAATTCGGACGTAATTTCTGTGTTTCATCGTAATAAGAAGGTGCAAGGTATACAGTAAACCTGATGTGAAGCTTCGGAATCTAAAACTGGACTCATAGGAGAGGTTAAAATCGTAGAAAGTGAGAGTGTCAGTCCTCTTGTACTTAAGTCGGCATTGTGCCATTTGTATTAAATTCGGATGCATTTTCTGTGTTTCATGGTCAATAAGATGGTGCAAGGTGTACAGTAAACCTGAAGTGAAGCATCAGAATCCAATACTGGACTCACAGGAGAGGTTCAAATCGTAGAAAGTGAGAGTGTCAGTCCTCTTGTACTTATGTCGGCATTGTGCTTTTGTATTAAATTCGGATGCAATTTCTGTGTTTCATTCTCAATAAGAAGGTGCAAGGTATACAGTAAACCTGAAGTGAAGCATCGAAATCTAAAAATGGACTCAAAGGAGGGGTTCAAATCATAGAAAGTGAGAGTGTCAGGCCTCTTTTACTTAAGTCGGCATTGTGCCTTTTGTATTAAATTCGGATGCAATTACTGTTTCATCGTCAATAAGAAGGTCCAAGGGATACTGTAAACGTGAAGTGAAGCATCGGAATTTAAAACTGGACTCACAGGAGAGGTTCAAATCATAGAAAGTTAGTGTGTCAGTCCTCTTGTACTTAAGTCGGCATTGTGCCTTTTGTTTTAAATTCGGATGCAAACTATGCGTTTCATCGTCAATAAGAAGGTCCAAGGGATACAGTAAACCTGAAGTGAAGCATCGGAATCTAAGACTGGACCCACAGGAGAAGTTCAAATCATTGAAAGTGAGAGTGTCAGTCCGCTTGTACTAAGGTCGGCATTGTGCCTTTTGTATTAAATTCGGATGCAGTTTCTGTGTTTCATCGTCAGTAAGTAGGTGCAAGGTATACAGTAATCTTGAACTGAAGCATTGGAATCTAAAACTGTTCTCACAGGAGAGGTTCAAATAGTAGAAAGTGAGAGTGTCAGTCGTCTTGCACTTAAGTCGGTATTGTGCCTTTTGTATTAAATTGGGATGCAATTTCTGTGTTTCATCGTCAATAAGAAGGTGCAAGGTATACAGTAATCTTGAAGTGAAGCATCGGAATCTAAAACTGGACTCACAGGACAGTTTCAAATCGTAGAAAGTGAGAGTGTCAGTCCTCTTGTACTTAAGTCGGCATTGTGCCTTTTGTTTTAAATTCGGATGCAATTTCTGTGTTTCATCGTCAATAAGAAGGTGCAAGGTATACAGTAAACCTGAAATGCAGCATCGGAATCTAAAACTGGACTCACAGGAGAGCTTCAAATCGTAGAAAGTGAGAGAGTCAGTCTTCTTGTACTTAAGTCGGCATTGTGCCTTTTGTATTAAATTCGGATGCAATTTCTGTGTTTCATCGTCAATAAGTAGGTGCAAGGTATACAGTAAACCTGAATTGAAGCATCGGAATCTTAAACTTGACTCACAGGAGCGGTTCAAATCGTAGAAAGTGACAGCGTCAGTCCTCTTGTACTTAAGTTGGCATTGTGCATTTTGTATTAAATTCGGATGCAATTTCTGTGTTTCATCGTCAATAAGAAGGTGCAAGGTATACAGTAAACCTGACGTGAAGAATCGGAATCTAAAACAGGACTCACAGGAGAGGTTCAAATCGTAGAAAGTGAGAGTGTCAGTACTCTTGTCCTTAAGTCGGCACTGTGCCTGTTGTATTAATTCGGATGCAATTTCTGTGATTCATCGTCAATAAGATGGTGCAAGGTATACAGTAAACCTGAAGTGAAGCATCGGAATCTAAAACTGGACTCACAGGAGAGGTTCAAATCGTAGAAAGTGAGAGTGTCAGTCCTCTTGTACTTAAGTCGGCATTGGGCATTTTGTATTAAATTCGGATGCAATTACTGTGTTTCATCGTCAATAAGAAGGTGCAAGGTATACAGTAAACCTGAAGTGAAGCATCGGAATCTAAAAGTGGACTTACAGGAGAGATTCAAATCATAGAAAGTGAGAGTGTCAGTCCTCTTGTACTTAAGTCGGCATTGTACCTTTTGTATTCTATTCGGATGCTATTTCTGTGTTTAATCGTCAATAAGAAGGTGCAAGGTATACAGTAAACCTGAAGTGAAGCATCAGAATCCAATACTGGACTCGCAGGAGAGGTTCAAATCGTAGAAAGTGGGAGTGTCAGTCCTCTTGTACTTATGTCGGCATTGTGACTTTTGTATTAAATTCGGATGCAATATCTGTGTTTCATTCTCAATAAGAAGGTGCAAGGTATACAGTAAACCTGAAGTGAAGCATCGGAATCTAAAAATGGACTCAAAGGAGAGGTTCAAATCATAGAAAGTGAGAGTGTCTGGCCTCTTTTACTTAAGTCGGCATTGTGCCTTTTGTATTAAATTCGGATGCAATTACTCTTTCATCGTCAATAAGAAGGTCCAAGGGATACTGTAAACGTGAAGTGAAGCATCGGAATTTAAAACTGGACTCACAGGCGAGGTTCAAATCATAGAAAGTTATTGTGTCAGTCCTCTTGTACTTAAGTCGGCATTGTGCCTTTTGTTTTAAATTCGGATGCAAACTATGCCTTTCATCGTCAATAAGAAGGTCCAAGGGATACAGTAAACCTGATGTGAAGCATCGGAATCTAAGACTGGACCCACAGGAGAGGTTCAAATCATTGAAAGTGAGAGTGTCAGTCCGCTTGTACTTAGGTCGGCATTGTGCCTTTTGTATTAAATTCGGATGCAATTTCTGTGTTTCATCGTCAGTAAGTAGGTGCAAGGTATACAGTAATCTTGAACTGAAGCATTGGAATCTAAAACTGTTCTCACAGGAGAGGTTCTACTAGTAGAAAGTGAGAGTGTCAGTCCTCTTGTACTTAAGTCGGTATTGTGCCTTTTGTATTAAATTCGGATGCAATTTCTGTGTTTCATCGTCAATAAGAAGGTGCAAGGTATACAGTAATCTTGAAGTGAAGTATCGGAATCTAAAACTGGACTCACAGGAGAGTTTCAAATCGTAGAAAGTGAGAGTGTCAGTCCTCTTGTACTTAAGTCGGCATTGTGCCTTTTTATATTGAATTCGGATGCAATTTCTGTGTTTCATCGTCAATAAGAAGGTGCAAGGTATACAGTAAACCTGAAGTGAAGCATCGGACACTAATACTGGACTCACAGGAGAGGTTCAAATCGTAGAAAGTAATAGTGTCAGTCCTCTTTTACTTAAGTCGGCATTGTGCCTTTTGTATTGAATTCGGATGGAATATCTGTCTTTCATCGTCAATAAGAAGGTGCAAGGTATACAGTAAACCTTAAGTGAAGCATTGGAATCTAAAAGTTGACTCACAGGAGAGGTTCAAATCGTAGGAAGCGAGAGTGTCAGTCCTCTTGTACTTAAGTCGGCATTGTGCTTTTGTGTTAAATTCGGATGCAATTTCTGTGTTTCATTCTCAATAAGAAGGTGCAAGGTATACAGTAAACCTGAAGTGAAGCATCGGAATCTAAAAATGGACTCAAAGGAGAGGTTGAAATCATAGAAAGTGAGAGTGTCAGGCCTCTTTTACTTAAGTCGGCATTGTGCCTTTTGTTTTAAATTCGGATGCAAACTATCCCTTTCATCGTCAATAAGAAGGTCCAAGGGATACAGTAAACCTGATGTGATGCATCGGAATCTAAGACTGGACCCACAGGAGAGGTTCAAATCATTGAAAGTGAGAGTGTCAGTCCGCTTGTACTTAGGTCGGCATTGTGCCTTTTGTATTAAATTCGGATGCAATTTCTGTGTTTCATCGTCAATAAGATGGTCCAATGTATATAGTAAACCTGAAGTGAAGCATCGGAATCTAAAACTGGACTCACAGGCGATGTTCAAATCGTAGAAAGTCAGAGTGTCTGTCCTCATGTACTTACGTCGGCATTGTGCCTTTTGTATTAAATTCGGATGCACTTTCTGTGTTTCATCGTCAATAATAAGGAGCAAGGTATACAGTAATCGTGAAGTGAAGTATCGGAATCTAAAACTGGACTCACAGGAAAGGTTCAAATCGTAGAAAATGAGAGTGTCAGTCCTCTTGTACTTAAGCCGGCATTGTGCCTTTTGTATTAAATTCGGATGCAATTTCTGTGTTTCATCGTCAGTAAGAAGGTGCAAGGTATACAGTAAACCTGAAGTGAAGCATCGGAATCTAAAACTGGACTCACAGGAGAGGTTCAAATCGTAGAAAGTGAGAGTGTCAGTCCTCTTGTACTTATGTCGGCATTGTGCCTTTTGTATTAAATTCGGATGCAATTTCTGTGTTTCATCATCAATAAGAAGGTGCAAGTTATACTGAAAACCTGAAGTGAAGCATCGGTATCCAATACTGGACTCGCAGGGGAGGTTCAAATCGTAGAAAGTGAGAGTGTCGGTCCTCTTGTACTTAAGTCGGCATTGTGCTTTTGTATTAAATTAGGATGCAATTTCTGTGTTTCATTCTCAATAAGAAGGTGCAAGGTATACAGTAAACCTGAAGTGAAGCATCGGAATCTAAAAATGGACTGAAAGGAGAGGTTCAAATCATAGAAAGTGAGAGTATCAGGCCTCTTTTACTTAAGTCGGCATTGTGCCTTTTGTATTAAATTCGGATGCAATTTCTGTGTTTCATCGTCAATAAGAAGGTCCAAGGGAAACTGTAAACGTGAAGTGAAGCATCGGAATTTAAAACTGGACTCACAGGAGAGGTTCAAATCATAGAAAGTTAGTGTTTCAGTCCTCTTGTACTTAAGTCGGCATTGTGCCTTTTGTTTTAAATTCGGATGCAATTTCTGTGTTTCATCGTCAATAAGATGGTGCAAGGTATACAGTAAACCTGAAGTGGAGCATCGGAATCTAAAACTGGACTCACAGGAGAGGTTCAAATCGTATAAAGTGAGAGTGTCAGTCCTCTTGTACTTAAGTCGGCATTGTGCATTTTGTATTAAATTCGGATGCAATTTCTGTGTTTCATCGTCAATAAGAGGTGCAAGGTATACAGTAAACCTGACGTGAAGCATCAGAATCGAATACTGGACTCACAGGAGAGGTTCAAATCGTAGAAAGTGAGAGTGTCAGTCCACATGTACTTAAGTCGGCATTGTGCCTTTTGTATTAAATTCGGATGCAATTTCTGTGTTTCATCATCAATAAGAAGGTGCAAGGTATACAGTAAACCAGAAGTGTAGCATCGGAATCTAAAACTGGACTCACAGGAGGGGCTCAAATCGTAGAAAATGAGAGTGTCAGTCCTCTTTTACTTAAGTCGGCATTGTGCCTTTTGTATTAAATTCGGATGCAATTTATGTGTTTCATCGTCAATAAGAATGTGCAAGGTATACAGTAAACCAGAAGTGAAGCATCGGAATCTAAAACTGGACTCACAGGAGAGGTTCAAATCGTAGAATGGGAGAGTGTCAGTCAACTTGTACTTATGTCGGCATTGTGGCTCTTGTATTAAATTCGGTTGCAATTTCTGTGCTTCATCGTCAATAAGAAGGTCCAAGGGATACAGTAAATCTGAAGTGAAGCAACGGAATCTAAAACTGGACTCACACGAGAGGTTCAAATCATAGAAAGTGAGAGTGTGAGTCCTCTTGTACTTAAGTTGGCCTTGTGCCTTCTGTTTTAAATTCGGATGCTATTTCTCTGTTTCGTCGTCATTAAGAAGGTGCAAGGTATACAGTAAACCTGAAGTCAGCATCGGAATCTAAAACTGGACTCACAGGAGAGGTTCAAATCGTAGAAAGTGAGAGTGTCAGTCCTCTTGTACTTAAGCCGGCATTGTGCCATTTGTATTAAATTCGGATGCATTTTCTGTGTTTCATGGTCAATAAGATGGTGCAAGGTGTACAGTAAACCTGAAGTGAAGCATCGGAATCTAAAACTGGACTCACAGGAGAGGTTCAAATCGTAGAAAGTGAGAGTGTCAGTCCTCTTGTACTTACGTCGGCTTTGTGCCTCTTGTATCAAATTCGGATGCATTTTCTGTGTTTCATGGTCAATAAGATGGTGCAAGGTGTACAGTAAACCTGAAGTGAAGCATCGGAATCCAATACTGGACTCACAGGAGAGGTTCAAACCGTAGAAAGTGAGAGTATCAGTCCTCTTGTACTTAAGTCGGCATTGTGCTTTTGTATTGAATTCAGATGCAATTTCTGTGTTTCATTCTAAATAAGAATGTGCAAGGTATACAGTAAACCTGAAGTGAAGCATTGGAATCTAAAAATGGACTCAAAGGAGAGGTTCAAATCAGAGAAAGTGAGAGTGTCAGGCCTCTTTTACTCAAGTCGGCATTGCGCCTTTTGTATTAAATTCGGATGCAATTACTGTGTTTCATCGTCAATAAGAAGGTCCAAGGGATACTGTAAACGTGAAGTGAAGCATCGGAATTTAAAACTGGACTCACAGGAGAGGTTCAAATCATAGAAAGTTAGTGTGTCAGTCCTCTTGTACTTAAGTCGGCATTGTGCCTTTTGTTTTAAATTCGGATGCAAATTATGCATTTCATCGTCAATAAGAAGGTCCAAGGGATACAGTAAACCTGATGTGAAGCATCGGAATCTAAGACTGGACCCACAGGAGAAGTTCAAATCATTGAAAGTGAGAGTGTCAGTCCTCTTGTACTTAAGTCGGTATTGTGCCTTTTGTATTAAATTCGGATGGAATTTCTGTCTTTCATCGTCAATAAGAAGGTGCAAGGTATACAGTAAACCTTAAGTGAAGCATTGGAATCTAAAAGTTGACTCACAGGAGAGGTTCAAATCGTAGAAAGTGAGAGTGTCAGTCCTCTTCTACTTAAGTCGGCATTGTGCTTTTGTATAAAATTCGGATGCAATTTCTGTGTTTCATCGTCAATAAGAAGGTGCATGGTATACAGTAAACCTGAGGTGATGCATCGGAATCTAAAACTGGACTTACAGGAGAGATTCAAATCATAGAAAGTGAGAGTGTCAGTCCTCTTGTACTTAAGTCGGCATTGTGCCTTTTGTATTCTATTCGGATGCAATTTCTGTGTTTCATTGTCAATAAGAGGTGCAAGGTATACAGTAAACCTGACGTGAAGCATCAGAATCGAATACTGGACTCACAGGAGAGGTTCAAATCGTAGAAAGTGAGAGTGTCAGTCCACTTGTACTTAAGTCGGCATTGTGCCTTTTGTATTAAATTCGGATGCAATTTCTGTGTTTCATCGTCAATAAGAAGGTGCAAGGTATACAGTAAACCAGAAGTGAAGCATCGGAATCTAAAACTGGACTCACAGGAGAGGTTCAAATCGTATAAAGTGAGAGTGTCAGTCCTCTTGTACTTAAGTCGGCATTGTGCATTTTGTATTAAATTCGTATGTAATTTCTGTGTTTCATCGTCAATAACAAGGTGTAAGGTATACAGTAAACCTGAAGTGAAGCATCGGAATCTAAAACTGGACTCACAGGAGAGGTTGAAATCGTAGAAAGGGAGTGTGTCAGTCCTCTTGTACTTAAATCGGCATTGTGCCTTTTGTACTAAATTCGGATGCAATTTCTGTGTTTCATCATCAATAAGAAGGTGCAAGGTATACAGTAAACCAGAAGTGTAGCATCGGAATCTAAAACTGGACTCACAGGAGGGGCTCAAATCGTAGAAAATGAGAGTGTCAGTCCTCTTTTACTTAAGTCGGCATTGTGCCTTTTGTATTAAATTCGGATGCAATTTATGTGTTTCATCGTCAATAAGAATGTGCAAGGTATACAGTAAACCAGAAGTGAAGCATCGGAATCTAAAACTGGACTCATTGGAGAGGTTCAAATCGTAGAAAGTGAGAGTGTCAGTCCACTTGTACTTAAGTCGGCATTGTGACTTTTGTATTAAATTCGGATGCAATTTCTGTGTTTCATCGTCAATAAGATGGTCCAAGGGATACAGTAAACCTGAAGTGAAGCATCGGAATCTAAAATTGGACTCACAGGAGAGGTTCAAATCGTAGAAAGGGAGAGTGTCAGTCAACTTGTACTTATGTCGGCATTGTGGCTCTTGTATTAAATTCGGTTGCAATTTCTGTGTTTCATCGTCAATAAGAAGGTCCAAGGGATACAGTAAATCTGAAGTGAAGCAACGGAATCTAAAACTGGACTCACACGAGAGGTTCAAATCATAGAAAGTGAGATTGTGAGTCCTCTTGTACTTAAGTTGGCCTTGTGCCTTCTGTTTTAAATTCGGATGCTATTTCTCTGTTTCGTCGTCATTAAGAAGGTGCAAGGTATACAGTAAACCTGAAGTCAGCATCGGAATCTAAAACTGGACTCACAGGAGAGGTTCAAATCGTAGAAAGTGAGAGTGTCAGTCCTCTTGTACTTAACCCGGCATTGTGCCATTTGTATTAAATTCGGATGCATTTTCTGTGTTTCATGGTCAATAAGATGGTGCAAGGTGTACAGTAAACCTGAAGTGAATCATCGGAATCTAAAACTGGACTCACAGGAGAGGTTCAAATCGTAGAAAGTGAGAGTGTCAGTCCTCTTGTACTTACGTTGGCTTTGTGCCTCTTGTATCAAATTCGGATGCAATTTCTGTGTTTCATCGTCAATAAGAAGGTGCAAGGTATACAGTAAACCTGAAGTGAAGCATCGGAATCCAATACTGGACTCACAGGAGAGGTTCAAACCGTAGAAAGTGAGAGTATCAGTCCTCTTGTACTTAAGTCGGCATTGTGCTTTTGTATTGAATTCGGATGCAATTTCTGTGTTTCATTCTAAATAAGAATGTGCAAGGTATACAGTAAACCTGAAGTGAAGCATTGGAATCTAAAAATGGACTCAAAGGAGAGGTTCAAATCAGAGAAAGTGAGAGTGTCAGGCCTCTTTTACTCAAGTCGGCATTGCGCCTTTTGTATTAAATTCGGATGCAATTACTGTGTTTCATCGTCAATAAGAAGGTCCAAGGGATACTGTAAACGTGAAGTGAAGCATCGGAATTTAAAACTGGACTCACAGGAGAGGTTCAAATCATAGAAAGTTAGTGTGTCAGTCCTCTTGTACTTAAGTCGGCATTGTGCCTTTTGTTTTAAATTCGGATGCAAACTATGCATTTCATCGTCAATAAGAAGGTCCAAGGGATACAGTAAACCTGATGTGAAGCATCGGAATCTAAGACTGGACCCACAGGAGAAGTTCAAATCATTGAAAGTGAGAGTGTCAGTCCTCTTGTACTTAAGTCGGTATTGTGCCTTTTGTATTAAATTCGGATGGAATTTCTGTCTTTCATCGTCAATAAGAAGGTGCAAGGTATACAATAAACCTTAAGTGAAGCATTGGAATCTAAAAGTTGACTCACAGGAGAGGTTCAAATCGTAGAAAGTGAGAGTGTCAGTCCTCTTCTACTTAAGTCGGCATTGTGCTTTTGTATTAAATTCGGATGCAATTTCTGTGTTTCATCGTCAATAAGATGGTTCAAGGTATACAGTAAACCTGAAGTGAAGCATCGGAATCTAAAACTGGACTCACAGGAGAGGTTCAAATCGTAGAAAGTGAGAGTCTCAGTCCACTTGTACTTAAGTCGGCATTGTGCCTTTTGCATTCTATTCGGATGCTATTTCTGTGTTTCATCATCAATAAGAAGGTGCAAGGTATACAAAAAACCTGAAGTGAAGCATCAGAATCGAATACTGGACTCACAGGAAAGGTTCAAATCGTAGAAAGTGAGAGTGTCAGTCCTCTTGTACTTAAGTCGGCATTGCGCCTTTTGTATTAAATTCCGATGCAATTTCTGTGTATCATCGTCAATAAGAAGGTGCAAGGTATACAGTAAACCTGAAGTGAAGCATCGGAATCTATAACTGGACTCACAGGAGAGGTTCAAATCGTAGAAAGTGAGAGTGTCAGTCCTCTTGTACTTAAGTCGGCATTGTGCCTTTTGTATTAAATTCGGATGCAATTTCTGTGTTTCATCGTCAATAAGATGGTGCAAGGTATACAGTAAACCTGAAGTGAAGCATCGGAATCTAAAACTGGACTCACAGGAGAGGTTCAAATCGTAGAAAGTGAGAGTGTCAGTCCTCTTGTACTTAAATCGGCATTGTGCCTTTTGTACTAAATTCGGATGCAATTTCTGTGTTTCATCGTCAATAAGTAGGTGCAAGGTATACAGTAAACCTGAAGTGAAGCATCGGAATCTATAACTGGACTCACAGGAGAGGTTCAAATCGTAGAAAGTGAGAGTGTCAGTCCTCTTGTACTTAAGTCGGTATTGTGCCTTTTGTATTGAATTCAGATGTAATTTCTGTGTTTCGTCATCAATGAGAAGGTCCGAGGGATACAGTAACTCTCTATGATTTGAACCTCTCCAGTGAGTCCAGTTTTAGATTCCGTTGCTTCACTTCAGGTTTACTGTATCCCTTGATCCTTCATATTGACGATGAAACACGAAAATTGCTTCCGAATTTAATACAAAAGGCACAATGCCGACTTAAGTACAAGAGGACTGACACTGTAACTCTCTATGATTTGAACCTCTCCTGTGAGTCCAGTTTTAGATTCGGATCCTTCACTTCAGGTTTTCTGTATCCCTTGGACCTTCTTATTGAAGATGAAACACAGAATTTGCATCCAAATTTAATACAAAAGGCACAATGCTGACTTAAGTACAAGAGGACTGACACTCCAACTTTCTATGACTTGAACCTCTCCTGTGAGTCCAGTTTTAGATTCCGATGCTTCACTTCAGATTTACTGTATCCCTTGGACCTTCGTATCGACGATGAAACACAAAAATTGCATCCGAATTTAATACAAAAGGCACAATGCCGACTTAAGTACAAGAGGACTGTCACGCTAACTCTCTATGATTTGAAACTCTCCTGTGAGTCTAGTTTTAGCTTCCGATGCTTCACTTCAGGTATACTGGAGCCCTAGGACCTTCATAATGACGATGAAACACAGAAATTGCATCCAAATTTAATACAAAAGCTCAATGCCGACTTAAGTACAAGAGGACTGAAACTCTAAATTTCGATGATTTGAACCTCTCCTGTGAGTCCAGTTTTAGATTACGATGCTTCAATTCAGGTTTACTGTATCCCTTGGACCTTCTTATTGACGATGAAACACAGAAATTGCATCCGAATTTGATACAAAAGGCAAAATCCCGACTTAAGTACAAGAGGACTGACACTCTAACTTTCTCCTGTGATCGCAGTTTGCGATTCCGATGCTTCACATCAGGTTTACTCTATCTCTAGGACCTTCTTATTGATGATGAAACACAGAAATTACATCCGAAATCAGTACAAAAGGCACAATACCGACTTAAGTACAAGATGACTGACACTCTAACTCTCTATGATTTGAACCTCTCCTGTGAGTCCAGTTTTAGATTCCGATGCTTCACTTCAGGTTTACTGTATTCCTTGGACCTTCGTATCGACGATGAAACACAGAAATTGCATCCGAATTTAATACAAAAGGCACAATGCCGACTTAAGTACAAGAGGACTTACACGCTAAGTTTCTATGATTTGAACGTCTCCTGTGAGTCCAGTTTTAGATTCCGATGCTTCACTTCAGGTTTACTGTATCCCTTGGACCTTCTTGTTGTGTGTGAAACAAAGAAATTGCATCCAAATTTAATACAAAAGTCACAATGCCTACTTAAGTACGAGAGGACTGACACTCTAATTTTCTATGACTTGAACCTCTCCTGTAGGCCCAGTTTTAGATTCCAATGCTTCACTTCAGGTTTTCTGTATCCCTGGGACCTTCTTATAGAAGATTATACATAGAAATTGCATCCAAATTTAATACAAAAGGCACAATGCCGACTTTACGTACAAGAGGACTGACACTCTAACTTTCGATGATTTGAACCTCTCCTGTTAATCCAGTTTGAGATTCCGATGCTTCACTTCTGGTTTACTGTATCTCTTGGACCTTTTTATTGATGATGAAACACAGAAATGACATCCGAATTCAATACAAAAGGTACAATACCGACTTAAGTACAAGAGGACTGACACTCTAACGCTCTATGATTTGAACCTCTCCTGTGAGTCCAGTTTTAGATTCCGATGCTTCACTTCAGGTTTACTGTATCTCTTGGACCTTCTTATTGATGATGAAACACAGAAATTACATCCGAATTCAATACAAAAGGTACAATACCGACTTAAGTACAAGAGGACTGACACTGTAACTCTCTATGATTTGAACCTCTCCTGCGAGTCCACTTTTAGATTCCGATGCTTCACATCAGGTTTACTGTATCCCTTGGACCTTCTCATTGATGATGACACAGAAATTGCATCCGAATTTAATACAAAAGGCACAATGACGACTTATGTACAAGAAGACTGACACTCTAACTTTCTCCTGTGAGGGCAGTTTTAGATTCCGATGCTTCACATCAGGTTTACTCTATATCTTGGACCTTCTTATTGATAATGAAACACAGAAATTATATCCGAATTCAATACAAAAGGCACAATACCGACATAAGTACAAGAGGACTGACACTGTAACTCTCTACGATTTAAACCTCTCCTGTGAGTCCAGTTTTAGATTCCGATGCTTCAATTCAGGTTTACTGTATCTCTTGGACCTTCTTATTGATGATGAAACACAGAAAATACATCCGAATTCAATACAAAACGCACAATACCGACTTAAGTACAAGAGGACTGACACTCTCACTTTCTATGATTTGAATCTCTCCTGTCTGTCCAGTTTTAGATTCCGATGCTTCGCTTCAGGTTTACTGTATACCTTGCACCATCTTATTGACGATGAAACACAGAAATTGCATCCGAATTTAAAGAAAAAGGCACAATGCCGACTTAAGTACAAGAGGACTGACACTCTAAGTTTCAATGATTTGAGCCTCTCCTGTGATTCCGGTTTTAGATTCCGATGCTTCACATCAGGTTTACTGTATCTCTTGGACCTTCTTATTGATGATTAAACACAGAAATTAAATCCAAATTCAATACAAAAGGCACAATACCGACTTAAGTACAAGAGGACTGACACTTTAACTCTCTATGATTTGAAACTCTCCTGTGAGTCCACTTTTAGATTCCGATGCTTCACTTCAGGTTTACTGTCTCCCTTGGACCTTCTTATTGACGATGAAACACAGAAATTGCATCCAAATTTAAATCAAAAGGCACAATGCCGACTTAAGTACATGAGGACTGACACTCTAACTTTCAATGATTTGAACCTCTCCTGTGAGTCCAGTTTTAGATTCCGATGCTTCACTTCAGGTTTACTGTATCTCTTGGACCTTCTTATTGATGATGAAACACAGAAATTACATCCGAATTCAATACAAAAGGCAGAATACCGACTTAAGTACAAGAGGACTGACACTCTATGATTTGAACCTCTCCTGTTAGTCCAGTTTTAGTTTTCGATGCTTCACTTCAGGTTTACTGTATCCCTTGGACCTTCATATTGACGATGAAACACAGAAATTGCATCCAAATTTAATACAAAAGGAACAATGCCGACTTAAGTACAAGAGGACTGACACTCTAACTCTCTACGATTTAAACCTCTCCTGTGTGTCCAGTTTTAGATTCCGATGCTTCAATTCAGGTTTACTGTATCTCTTGGACCTTCTTATTGATGATGAAACACAGAAAATACATCCGAATTCAATACAAAAGGCACAATACCGACTTAAGTACAAGTGGACTGACACTCTAACTCTCTATGATTTGAACCTCTCCTGTGAGTCCAGTTTTAGTTTCCGATGCTTCACTTCAGGTTTACTGTATCCCTTGGACCTTCTTATACACGATGAAACACAGAAATTGCATCCAAATTTAATACAAAAGGCACAATGCCGACTTAAGCAAAAGAGGACTGACACTCTAACTTTCAATGATTTGAACATCACCCGTGAGTCCAGCTTTAGATTCCGATGCTTGCCTCCAGGTTTACTGTATTACTTGGACTTTCTTATCGTCGATGAAACACAGAAATTGCATCCGAATTTAATACAAAAGGCACAATGCGACTTAAGAACAAGACGACTGACACTCTAACTTTCTATGATATGAACCTCTCCTGTGAGTCCAGTTTCAGATTCCGATGCTTCACTTCAGGTTTACTGTATCCCTTGGACCTTCTTATTGAGGATGAAACACAGAAATTGCATTCGAATTTAATACCAAAGGCACAATGCCGACTTAAGTACAAGAGGACTGACACTCTAAGTTTCAATGATTTGAACCTCTCCTGTGAGTCCGGTTTTAGATTCCGATGCTTCACATCAGGTTTACTGTATCTCTTGGACCTTCTTATTGATGATTAAACACAGAAATTACATCCGAATTCAATACAAAAGGCACGATACCGACATAAGTACAAGAGGACTGAAACTCTAACTCTCTATGATTTGAAACACTCCAGTGAGTCCAGTTTTAGATTCCGATGCTTCACTTCAGGTTTACTGTCTCTTTTGGAACTTCTTTTTGACGATGAAACACAGAAATTGCATCGAAATTTAATACAAAGAGCACAATGCCGATTTAAGTACATGATGACAGACACTCTAACTTTCAATGATTTGAACCTCTCCTGTGAGTCCAGTTATAGATTCCGATGCTTCAATTCAGGCTTACTGTATCCCTTGGACCTTCTTATTGACGATGAAACACAGAAATTGCATCCGAATTTGATACAAAAGGCAAAATCCCGACTTAAGTACAAGAGGACTGACACTCTAACTTTCTCCTGTGATCGCAGTTTTAGATTCCGTTGCTTCACATCAGGTTTACTCTATCTCTAGGACCTTCTTATTGATGATGAAACACAGAAATTACATCCGAAATCAGTACAAAAGGCACAATACCGACTTAAGTACAAGATGACTGACACTCTAACTCTCTATGATTTGAACCTCCCCTGTGAGTCCAGTTTTAGATTCCGATGCTTCACTTCAGGTTTACTGTATTCCTTGGACCTTCGTATCGACGATGAAACACAGAAATTGCATCCGAATTTAACACAAAAGGCACAATGCCGACTTAAGTACAAGAGGACTTACACGCTAAGTTTCTATGATTTGAACGTCTCCTGTGAGTCCAGTTTTAGATTCCGATGCTTCACTTCAGGTTTACTGTATCCCTTGGACCTTCTTGTTGTGGATGAAACAAAGAAATTGCATCCAAATTTAATACAAAAGTCACAATGCCTACTTAAGTACGAGAGGACTGACACTCTAATTTTCTATGACTTGAACCTCTCCTGTAGGCCCAGTTTTAGATTCCAATGCTTCACTTCAGGTTTTCTGTATCCCTGGGACCTTCTTATTGAAGATTATACATAGAAATTGCATCCAAATTTAATACAAAAGGCACAATACCGACTTAAGTACAAGAGGACTGACACTCTAACGCTCTATGATTTGAACCTCTCCTGTGAGTCCAGTTTTAGATTCCGATGCTTCACTTCAGGTTTACTGTATCTCTTGGACCTTCTTATTGATGATGAAACACAGAAATTAGATCCGAATTCAATACAAAAGGTACAATACCGACTTAAGTACAAGAGGACTGACACTGTAACTCTCTATGATTTGAACCTCTCCTGCGAGTCCACTTTTAGATTCCGATGCTTCACATCAGGTTTACTGTATCCCTTGGACCTTCTCATTGATGATGACACAGAAATTGCATCCGAATTTAATACAAAAGGCACAATGACGACTTATGTACAAGAAGACTGACACTCTAACTTTCTCCTGTGAGGGCAGTTTTAGAATCCGATGCTTCACATCAGGTTTACTCTATATCTTGGACCTTCTTATTGATAATGAAACACAGAAATTATATCCGAATTCAATACAAAAGGCACAATACCGACTTAAGTACAAGAGGACTGACACTGTAACTCTCTACGATTTAAACCTCTCCTGTGAGTCCAGTTTTAGATTCCGATGCTTCAATTCAGGTTTACTGTATCTCTTGGACCTTCTTATTGATGATGAAACACAGAAAATACATCCGAATTCAATACAAAAGGCACAATACCGACTTAAGTACAAGAGGACTGACACTCTCACTTTCTATGATTTGAATCTCTCCTGTCTGTCCAGTTTTAGATTCCGATGCTTCACTTCAGGTTTACTGTATCTCTTGGACCTTCTTATTGATGATGAAACACAGAAATTACATCCGAATTCAATACAAAAGGCAGAATACCGACTTAAGTACAAGAGGACTGACACTCTAATTCTCTATGATTTGAACCTCTCCTGTGAGTCCAGTTTTAGTTTTCGATGCTTCACTTCAGGTTTACTGTATCCCTTGGACCTTCATATTGACGATGAAACACAGAAATTGCATCCAAATTTAATACAAAAGGAACAATGCCGACTTAAGTACCAGAGGACTGACACTCTAACTCTCTACGATTTAAACCTCTCCTGTGAGTCCAGTTTTAGATTCCGATGCTTCAATTCAGGTTTACTGTATCTCTTGGACCTTCTTATTGATGATGAAACACAGAAAATACATCCGAATTCAATACAAAAGGCACAATACCGACTTAAGTACAAGAGGACTGACACTCTAACTCTCTATGATTTGAACCTCTCCTGTGAGTCCAGTTTTAGTTTCCGATGCTTCACTTCAGGTTTACTGTATCCCTTGGACCTTCTTATACACGATGAAACACAGAAATTGCATCCAAATTTAATACAAAAGGCACAATGCCGACTTAAGCAAAAGAGGACTGACACTCTAACTTCCGATGATTTGAACATCACCCGTGAGTCCAGTTTTAGATTCCGATGCTTGCCTCCAGGTTTACTGTATTACTTGGACTTTCTTATCGTCGATGAAACACAGAAATTGCATCCGAATTTAATACAAAAGGCACAATGCCGACTTAAGAACAAGACGACTGACACTCTAACTTTCTATGATATGAACCTCTCCTGTGAGTCCAGTTTCAGATTCCGATGCTTCACTTCAGGTTTACTGTATCCTTTGGACCTTCTTATTGAGGATGAAACACAGAAATTGCATTCGAATTTAATACCAAAGGCACAATGCCGACTTAAGTACAAGAGGACTGACACTCTAAGTTTCAATGATTTGAACCTCTCCTGTGAGTCCGGTTTTAGATTCCGATGCTTCACATCAGGTTTACTGTATCTCTTGGACCTTCTTATTGATGATTAAACACAGAAATTACATCCGAATTCAATACAAAAGGCACGATACCGACATAAGTACAAGAGGACTGACACTCTAACTCTCTATGATTTGAAACACTCCAGTGAGTCCAGTTTTAGATTCCGATGCTTCACTTCAGGTTTACTGTCTCTTTTGGACCTTCTTTTTGACGATGAAACACAGAAATTGCATCGAAATTTAATACAAAGAGCACAATGCCGATTTAAGTACATGATGACTGACACTCTAACTTTCAATGATTTGAACCTCTCCTGTGAGTCCAGTTTTAGATTCCGATGCTTCAATTCAGGCTTACTGTATCCCTTGGACCTTCTTATTGACGATGAAACACAGAAATTGCATCCGAATTTAATACAAAATCCACAATGCCGACTTAAGTACAAGGAGACTGACACTCAAACTTCATATGATTTGAACCTGTCCTGTGAGTCCAGTTTTAGATTCCGATGCTTCACTTCAGATTTACTGTATCCCTTGGACCATCTTTTTGAGGATGAAACACAGAAATTGGATCCGAATTTAATACAAAAGGCACAATGCAGACTTAAGTACAAGAGGACTGACACTCTAAATTTCTATGATTTGAACCTCTCCTGGGAGTCCGGTTTTAGATTCCGATGCTTCACATCAGGTTTACTGCATCTCTTTGACCTTCTTATTGATGATGAAACACAGAAATTACATCCGAATTCAATACAAAAGGCACAATACCGACTTAAGTACAAGAGGACTGACACTCTAACTCTCTATGATTTGAAACTCTCCTGTGACTCCAGTTTTAGATTCCGATGCTTCACTTCAGGTTTACTGTCTCACTTGGACCTTCTTATTGACGATGAAACACAGAAATTGCATCCCAATTTAATACAAAATGCACAATGCCGACTTAAGTACAAGAGGACTGACACTCTAACTTTCGATGATTTGAACCTCCCCTGTGAGTCCAGTTTTAGATTCCCATGCTGCACATTTGGTTTACTGTATCTCTTGGACCTTCTTATTGACGATGAAACACAGAAATTGCATCCAAATTTAATACAAAAGGCACAATGCCGACTTAAGCACAAGAGGGTTACACTCTAACTCTCTATGATTTGAAACTCTCCTGTGAGTCCAGTTTAAATTCCGAAGTTTCACTTCAGGTTTACTGTCTCCCTTGGACCTTCTTATTGAGGATGAAACACAGAAATTGCATCCGAATTTTATACAAAAGGCACAATGCCGACTTAAGTACAAGAGGACTGACACTCTAACTTTCTATGATTTGAACCTCTCCTGTGAGTCCGGTTTTAGATTGCGATGCTTCACATCAGGTTTACTGTATCTCTTGGACCTTCTTATTGATGATGAAACAGAAAATACATCCGAATTCAATACGAAAGGCGCAATACCGACTTAATTACAAGAGGACTAACACTCTAACTCTCTATGATTTGAACCTCTCCTATGAGTCTAGTTTTAGATTCCGATGCTTCACTTCAGGTTTACTGTATCCCTTGGACCTTCTTATACACGATGAAACACCGAAATTGCATCCAAATTTAATACAAAAGGCACAATGCCGACTTAAGAACAAGAGGACTGACACTCTAACTTTCGATGATTTGAACCTCACCTGTGAGTCCAGTTTTAGATCCGATGGTTCGCTACAGGTTTACTGAATCCCTTGGACTTTCTTATCGTCGATGAAACACAGAAATTGCTTCCGAATTTAATACAAAAGGCACAATGCCGACTTAAGTACAAGAGGACTGAAACTCTAACTTTCGATGATTTGAACCTCTCCTGTGAGTCCAGTTTTAGATTCCGATGCTTCACTTCAGGTTTACTGTATCCCTTGGACCTTCTTTTCGAGGATGAAACACAGAAATTGCATCCGAATTCTATACAAAAGGCACAATACCGACTTAAGTACAAGAGGACCGACACTCTAACTCTCTATGATTTGAACCTCTCCTGTGAGTCCAGTTTTAGATCTCGGTGCTTCACTTCAGGTTTACTGTATCCCTTTGACTTTCGTATCGTCGATGAAACACAGAAATTGCATCCGAATTTAATACAAAAGTCACAATGCCTACTTAAGTACGAGAGGACTGACACTCTAATTTTCTATGACTTGAACCTCTCCTGTAGGCCCAGTTTTAGATTCCAATGCTTCACTTCAGGTTTTCTGTATTCCTGGGACCTTCTTATAGAAGATTATACATAGAAATTGCATCCAAATCTAATACAAAAGGCACAATGCCGACTTTACGTACAAGAGGACTGACACTCTAACTTTCGATGATTTGAACCTCTCCTGTTAATCCAGTTTCAGATTCCGATGCTTCACTTCTGGTTTACTGTATCTCTTGGACCTTCTTATTGATGATGAAACACAGAAATTACATCCGAATTCAATACAAAAGGTACAATACCGACTTAAGTACAAGAGGACTGACACTCTAACGCTCTATGATTTGAACCTCTCCTATGAGTCCAGTTTTAGATTCCGATACTTCACTTCAGGTTTACTGTATCTCTTGGACCTTCTTATTGATGATGAAACACAGAAATTACATCCGAATTCAATACAAAAGGTACAATACCGACTTAAGTACAAGAGGACTGACACTCTAACGCTCTATGATTTGAACCTCTCCTGTGAGTCCAGTTTTAGATTCCGATGCTTCACTTCAGGTTTACTGTATCCCTTGGACCGTCTTATTCATGATGAAACACAGAATTTGCATCCAAAATTAATACAAAAGGCACAATGCCGACTTAAGCACAAGAGGACTGACACTCTATCTTTCGATGATTTGAACCTCACCTGTGAGTCCAGTTATAGATTCCGATGCTTCACTTTAGGTTCACTGTGATACCTTGGACTTTCTTATCGTCGATGAAACACAGAAATTGCATCCGAATTGATCACAAAAGGCACAATGCCGACTTAAGTACAAAAGGACTGACACTCTAACTTTCTATGATTTGAACCTTTCCTGTGAGCCCAGTTTTAGATTGCGAAGCTTCACATCAGGTTTACTGTATCTCTTGGACCTTCTTATTGATGATGAAACACAGAAATTACATCCGAATTCAATACAAAAGGTACAATACCGACTTAAGTACAAGAGGACTGACACTGTAACTCTCTATGATTTGAACCTCTCCTGCGAGTCCACTTTTAGATTCCGATGCTTCACATCAGGTTTACTGTATCCCTTGGACCTTCTCATTGATGATGACACAGAAATTGCATCCGAATTTAATACAAAAGGCACAATGACGACTTATGTACAAGAAGACTGACACACTAACTTTCTCCTGTGAGGGCAGTTTTAGATTCCGACGCTTCACATCAGATTTACTCTATATCTTGGACCTTCTTATTGATAATGAAACACAGAAATTACATCCGAATTCAATACAAAAGGCACAATACCGACTTAAGTACAAGAGGACTGACACTGTAACTCTCTACGATTTAAACCTCTCCTGTGAGTCCAGTTTTAGATTCCGATGCTTCAATTCAGGTTTACTGTATCTCTTGGACCTTCTTATTGATGATGAAACACAGAAAATACATCCGAATTCAATACAAAAGGCACAATACCGACTTAAGTACAAGAGGACTGACACTCTCACTTTCTATGATTTGAATCTCTCCTGTCTGTCCAGTTTTAGATTCCGATGCTTCGCTTCAGGTTTACTGTATACCTTGCACCATCTTATTGACGTTGAAACACAGAAATTGCATCCGAATTTAAAGAAAAAGGCACAATGCCGACTTAAGTACAAGAGGACTGACACTCTAAGTTTCAATGATTTGAACCTCTCCTGTGATTCCGGTTTTAGATTCCGATGCTTCACATCAGGTTTACTGTATCTCTTGGACCTTCTTATTGATGATTAAACACAGAAATTAAATCCGAATTCAATACAAAAGGCACAATACCGACCTAAGTACAAGAGGACTGACACTTTAACTCTCTATGATTTGAAACTCTCCTGTGAGTCCAGTTTTAGTTTTCGATGCTTCACTTCAGGTTTACTGTATCCCTTGGACCTTCATATTGACGATGAAACACAGAAATTGCATCCAAATTTAATACAAAAGGAACAATGCCGACTTAAGTACAAGAGGACTGACACTCTAACTCTCTACGATTTAAACCTCTCCTGTGAGTCCAGTTTTTGATTCCGATGCTTCAATTCAGGTTTACTGTATCTCTTGGACCTTCTTATTGATGATGAAACACAGAAAATACATCCGAATTCAATACAAAAGGCACAATACCGACTTAAGTACAAGAGGACTGACACTCTAACTCTCTATGATTTGAACCTCTCCTGTGAGTCCAGTTTTAGTTTCCGATGCTTCACTTCAGGTTTACTGTATCCCTTGGACCTTCTTATACACGATGAAACACAGAAATTGCATCCAAATTTAATACAAAAGGCACAATGCCGACTTAAGCAAAAGAGGACTGACACTCTAACTTTCGATGATTTGAACATCACCCGTGAGTCCAGTTTTAGATTCCGATGCTTGCCTTCAGGTTTACTGTATTACTTGGACTTTCTTATCGTCGATGAAACACAGAAATTGCATCCGAATTTAATACAAAAGGCACAATGCCGACTTAAGAACAAGACGACTGACACTCTAACTTTCTATGATATGAACCTCTCCTGTGAGTCCAGTTTCAGATTCCGATGCTTCACTTCAGGTTTACTGTATCCCTTGGACCTTCTTATTGAGGATGAAACACAGAAATTGCATCCGAATTTAATACCAAAGGCACAATGCCGACTTAAGTACAAGAGGACTGACACTCTAAGTTTCAATGATTTGAACCTCTCCTGTGAGTCCGGTTTTAGATTCCGATGCTTCACATCAGGTTTACTGTATCTCTTGGACCTTCTTATTGATGATTAAACACAGAAATTACATCCGAATTCAATACAAAAGGCACGATACCGACATAAGTACAAGAGGACTGACACTCTAACTCTCTATGATTTGAAACACTCCAGTGAGTCCAGTTTTAGATTCCGATGCTTCACTTCAGGTTTACTGTCTCTTTTGGACCTTCTTTTTGACGATGAAACACAGAAATTGCATCGAAATTTAATACAAAGAGCACAATGCCGACTTAAGTACATGATGACTGACACTCTAACTTTCAATGATTTGAACCTCTCCTGTGAGTCCAGTTTTAGATTCCGATGCATCAATTCAGGCTTACTGTATCCCTTGGACCTTCTTATTGACGATGAAACACAGAAATTGCATCCGAATTTAATACAAAAGCCACAATGCCGACTTAAGTACAAGGAGACTGACACTCAAACTTCATATGATTTGAACCTGTCCTGTGAGTCCAGTTTTAGATTCCGATGCTTCACTTCAGATTTACTGTATCCCTTGGACCTTCTTTTTGAGGATGAAACACAGAAATTGGATCCGAATTTAATACAAAAGGCACAATGCAGACTTAAGTACAAGAGGACTGACACTCTAAATTTCTATGATTTGAACCTCTCCTGGGAGTCCGGTTTTAGATTCCGATGCTTCACATCAGGTTTACTGTATCTCTTGGACCTTCTTATTGATGATGAAACACAGAAATTACATCCGAATTCAATACAAAAGGCACAATACCGACTTAAGTACAAGAGGACTGACACTCTAACTCTCTATGATTTGAAACTCTCCTGTGACTCCAGTTTTAGATTCCGATGCTTCACTTCAGGTTTACTGTCTCACTTGGACCTTCTTATTGACGATGAAACACAGAAATTGTATCCAAATTTAATACAAAATCCACAATGCCGACTTAAGTACAAGAGGACTGACACTCTAACTTTCGATGATTTGAACCTCCCCTGTGAGTCCAGTTTTAGATTCCCATGCTTCACATCTGGTTTACTGTATCTCTTGGACCTTCTTATTGACGATGAAACACAGAAATTGCATCCAAATTTAATACAAAAGGCACAATGCCGACTTAAGCACAAGAGGGTTGACACTCTAACTCTCTATGATTTGAAACTCTCCTGTGAGTCCAGTTTAAATTCCGAAGTTTCACTTCAGGTTTACTGTCTCCCTTGGACCTTCTTATTGAGGATGAAACACAGAAATTGCATCCGAATTTTATACAAAAGGCACAATGCCGACTTAAGTACAAGAGGACTGACACTCTAACTTTCTATGATTTGAACCTCTCCTGTGAGTCCGGTTTTAGATTGCGATGCTTCACATCAGGTTTACTGTATCTCTTGGACCTTCTTATTGATGATGAAACAGAAAATACATCCGAATTCAATACAAAAGGCACAATACGCGACTTAATTACAAGAGGACTAACACTCTAACTCTCTATGATTTGAACCTCTCCTATGAGTCTAGTTTTAGATTCCGATGCTTCACTTCAGGTTTACTGTATCCCTTGGACCTTCTTATACACGATGATACACCGAAATTGCATTCAAATTTAATACAAAAGGCACAATGCCGACTTAAGAACAAGAGGACTGACACTCTAACTTCCGATGATTTGAACCTCACCTGTGAGTCCAGTTTTAGATCCGATGCTTCGCTACAGGTTTACTGAATCCCTTGGACTTTCTTATCGTCGATGAAACACAGAAATTGCTTCCGAATTTAATACAAAAGGCACAATGCCGACTTAAATACAAGAGGACTGACACTCTAACTTTCGATGATTTGAAGCTCTCCTGTGAGTCCAGTTTTAGATTCCGATGATTCACATCAGGTTTACTGTATCTCTTGGACCATCTTATTGACGATGAAACACAGAAATTGCATCCAAAGTTAATACAAAAGGCACAATGCCGACTTAAGTACAAGAGGACTGAAACTCTAACTTTCGATGATTTGAACCTCTCCTGTGAGTCCAGTTTTAGATTCCGATGCTTCACTTCAGGTTTACTGTATCCCTTGGACCTTCTTTTTGAGGATGAAACACAGAAATTGCATCCGAATTCTATACAAAAGGCACAATACCGACTTAAGTACAAGAGGACTGACACTCTAACTCTCTATGATTTGAACCTCTCCTGTGAGTCCAGTTTTAGATCTCGATGCTTCACTTCAGGTTTACTGTATCCCTTTGACTTTCGTATCGTCGATGAAACACAGAAATTGCATCCGAATTTAATACAAATGGCACAATGCCGACTTAAGTACAAGAGGACTGACACGCTAAGTTTCTATGATTTGAACGTCTCCTGTGAGTCCAGTTTTAGATTCCGATGCTTCCCTTCAGGTTTACTGTATCCCTTAGTCCTTCTTATTGAGGATGAAACACAGAAATTGCATCCGAATTTAATACAAAAGTCACTAAGCCTACTTAAGTACAAGAGGACTGACACTCTAATTTTCTATGACTTGAACCTCTCCTGTGGGCCCAGTTTTAGATTCCAATGTTTCACTTCAGGTTTACTGTATCCCTGGGACCTTCTTATACAAGATTAAACACAGAAATTGCATCCAAATTTAATACAAAAGGCACAATGCCGACTTACGTATAAGAGGACTGACACTCTAACTTTCGATGATTTGAACCTCTCCTGTGAGTCCAGTTTGAGATTCCGATGCTTCACTTCTGGTTTACTGTATCCCTTGGACCTCCTTATTGATGATGAAACACAGAAATTACATCCGAATTCAATACAAAAGGCACAATACAGACTTAAGTACAAGAGGACTGACACTGTAACTCTCTATGATTTGAACATCACCTGCGAGTCTAGTTTTAGATTCCGATGCTTCACATCAGGTTTACTGTATCCCTTGGACCTTCTCATTGATGATGAAACACAGAAATTGCATCCGAATTTAATACAAAAGGCACAATGCCAACTTGTGTACAAGACGACTGACACTCTAACTTTCTCCTGTGAGGGCAGTTTTAGATTCCGATGGTTCACATCAGGTTTACTCTATATCTTGGACCTTCTTATTGATAATGAAAAACAGAAATTACATCCGAATTCAATACAAAAGGCACAATACCGACTTAAGTACAAGAGGACTGACACTGTAACTCTCGATGATTTGAACCTCTCCTGTGAGTCCAGTTTTAGATTCCGATCTTCAATTCAGGTTTACGTATCCCTTGGACCACCTTATTGACGATGAAACACAGAAATTGCATCCGAATTTAGTACAAAAGCACAATGCCGACTTAAGTACAAGACGCCTGACACTCTAACTTTCTATGATTTGAACCTTTCCTGTGAGCCCAGTTTTAGATTCCGAAGCTTCACATCAGGTTTACTGTATCTCTTGGACCTTCTTATTGATGATGAAACACAGAAATTACATCCGAATTCAATACAAAAGGTACAATACCGACTTAAGTACAAGAGGACTGACACTCTAACTCTCTATGATTTGAAACTCTCTTGTGAGTCCAGTTTTAGATTCCGATGCTTCACTTCAGGTTTACTGTATCCCTTGGACCTTCTTATTGATGATGAAACACAGAAAATACATCCGAATTCAATACAAAAGGCACAATACCGACTTAAGTACAAGAGGACTGACACTCTAACTCTCTATGATTTGAACCTCTCCTGTGAGTCCAGTTTTAGTTTCAGATGCTTCACTTTGGGTTTACTGTATCCCTTGGACCTTCTTATACACGATGAAACACAGAAATTGCATCCAAATTTAATACAAAAGGCACAATGCCGACTTACGTACAAGAGGACTGTCACTCTAACTTTCTATGATATGAACCTCTCCTGTTAGTCCAGTTTTAGATTCCGATGCTTCACTTCAGGTTTACTTTATCCCTTGGAATTTCTTATTGAGGATGAAACACAGAAATTGCATCCGAATTTAATACCAAATGCACAATGCCGACTTAAGTACAAGAGGACTGACACTCTAACTTTCAATGATTTGAACCTCTCCTGTGAGTCCAGTGTTAGATTCCGATGCTTCACTTCAGGTTTACTGTATCCCTTGGAACTACTTATTGACGATAAGGCACAATGCCGACTTATGTACAAGAGGATTGACACTCTAACTTTCTATGATTTGAACCTCTGCTGTGAGTCCAGTTTTAGATTTCGGTGCTTCACTTCAGGTTTACTGTATCCCTTGGACCTTCTTATTGACGATAAAACACAGAAATTGCATCCGAATTCAATACAAAAGGCACAATACCGACTTAAGTACAAGAGGACTGACACTCTCACTTTCTATGATTTGAATCTCTCCTTTCTGTCCAGTTTTAGATTCCGATGCTTCACTTCAGGTTTACTGTATCCCTAGGACCTTCTTATTGACGATGAAACACAGAAATTGCATCCGAATTCAATACAAAAGGCACAATACCGACTTAAGTACAAGAGGACTGACACTCTCACTTTCTATGATTTGAATCTCTCCTGTCTGTCCAGTTTTAGATTGCGATGCTTCGCTTCAGGTTTACTGTATCCCTTGGACCTTCATATTGACGATGAAACACAGAAATTGCATCCAAATTTAATACAAAAGGAACAATGCCGACTTAAGTACAAGAGGACTGACACTCTAACTCTCTACGATTTAAACCTCTCCTGTAAGTCCAGTTTTAGATTCCGATGCTTCAATTCAGGTTTACTTTATCTCTTGGACCTTCTTATTGATGATGAAACACAGAAAATACATCCGAATTCAATACAAAAGGCACAATACCGACTTAAGTACAAGAGGACTGACACTCTAACTCTCTGTGATTTGAACCTCTCCTGTGAGTCCAGTTTTAGTTTCCGATGCTTCACTTCAGGTTTACTGTATCCCTTGGACCTTCTTATACACGATGAAACACAGAAATTGCATCCAAATTTAATACAAAAGGCACAATGCCGACTTAAGCAAAAGAGGACTGACACTCTAACTTTCGATGATTTGAACATCACCCGTGAGTCCAGTTTTAGATTCCGATGCTTGCCTTCAGGTTTACTGTATTACTTGGACTTTCTTATCGTCGATGAAACACAGAAATTGCATCCGAATTTAATACAAAAGGCACAATGCCGACTTAAGAACAAGACGACTGACACTCTAACTTTCTATGATATGAACCTCTCCTGTGAGTCCAGTTTCAGATTCCGATGCTTCACTTCAGGTTTACTGTATCCCTTGGACCTTCTTATTGAGGATGAAACACAGAAATTGCATCGGAATTTAATACCAAAGGCACAATGCCGACTTAAGTACAAGAGGACTGACACTCTAAGTTTCAATGATTTGAACCTCTCCTGTGAGTCCGGTTTTAGATTCCGATGCTTCACATCAGGTTTACTGTATCTCTTGGACCTTCTTATTGATGATTAAACACAGAAATTACATCCGAATTCAATACAAAAGGCACGATACCGACATAAGTACAAGAGGACTGACACTCTAACTCTCTATGATTTGAAACACTCCTGTGAGTCCAGTTTTAGATTCCGATGCTTCACTTCAGGTTTACTGTCTCTTTTGGACCTTCTTTTTGACGATGAAACACAGAAATTGCATCGAAATTTAATACAAAGAGCACAATGCCGACTTAAGTACATGATGACTGACACTCTAACTTTCAATGATTTGAACCTCTCCTGTGAGTCCAGTTTTAGATTCCGATGCTTCAATTCAGGCTTACTGTATCCCTTGGACCTTCTTATTGACGATGAAACACAGAAATTGCATCCGAATTTAATACAAAAGCCACAATGCCGACTTAAGTACAAGGAGACTGACACTCAAACTTCATATGAATTGAACCTGTCCTGTGAGTCCAGTTTTAGATTCCGATGCTTCACTTCAGATTTACTGTATCCCTTGGACCTTCTTTTTGAGGATGAAACACAGAAATTGGATCCGAATTTAATACAAAAGGCACAATGCAGACTTAAGTACAAGAGGACTGACACTCTAAATTTCTATGATTTGAACCTCTCCTGGGAGTCCGGTTTTAGATTCCGATGCTTCACATCAGGTTTACTGTATCTCTTGGACCTTCTTATTGATGATGAAACACAGAAATTACATCCGAATTCAATACAAAAGGCACAATACCGACTTAAGTACAAGAGGACTGACACTCTAACTCTCTATGATTTGAAACACTCCTGTGACTCCAGTTTTAGATTCCGATGCTTCACTTCAGGTTTACTGTCTCACTTGGACCTTCTTATTGACGATGAAACACAGAAATTGCATCCAAATTTAATACAAAATGCACAGTGCCGACTTAAGTACAAGAGGACTGACACTCTAATTTCGATGATTTGAACCTCCCCTGTGAGTCCAGTTTTAGATTCCCATGCTTCACATCTGGTTTACTGTATTTCTTGGACCTTCTTATTGACGATGAAACACAGAAATTGCATCCAAATTTAATACAAAAGGCACAATGCCGACTTAAGCACAAGAGGGTTGACACTCTAACTCTCTATGATTTGAAACTCTCCTGTGAGTCCAGTTTAAATTCCGATGTTTCACTTCAGGTTTACTGTCTCCCTTGGACCTTCTTATTGAGGATGAAACACAGAAATTGCATCCGAATTTTATACAAAAGGCACAATGCCGACTTAAGTACAAGAGGACTGACACTCTAACTTTCTATGATTTGAACCTCTCCTGTGAGTCCGGTTTTAGATTGCGATGCTTCACATCAGGTTTACTGTATCTCTTGGACCTTCTTATTGATGATGAAACAGAAAATACATCCGAATTCAATACAAAAGGCACAATACCGACTTAATTACAAGAGGACTAACACACTAACTCTCTATGATTTGAACCTCTCCTATGAGTCTAGTTTTAGATTCCGATGCTTCACTTCAGGTTTACTGTATCCCTTGGACCTTCTTATACACGATGAAACACCGAAATTGCATCCAAATTTAATACAAAAGGCACAATGCCGACTTAAGAACAAGAGGACTGACACTCTAACTTTCGATGATTTGAACCTCACCTGTGAGTCCAGTTTTAGATCCGATGCTTCGCTTCAGGTTTACTGAATCCCTTGGACTTTCTTATCGTAGATGAAACACAGAAATTGCTTCCGAATTTAATACAAAAGGCACAATGCCGACTTAAATACAAGAGGACTGACACTCTAACTTTCGATGATTTGAACCTCTCCTGTGAGTCCAGTTTTAGATTCCGATGATTCACATCAGGTTTACTGTATCTCTTGGACCATCTTATTGACGATGAAACACAGAAATTGCATCCAAAGTTAATACAAAAGGCACAATGCCAACTTAAGTACAAGAGGACTGAAACTCTAACTTTCGATGATTTGAACCTCTCCTGTGAGTCCAGTTTTAGATTCCGATGCTTCACTTCAGGTTTACTGTATCCCGTGGACCTTCTTTTTGAGGATGAAACACAGAAATTGCATCCGAATTCTATACAAAAGGCACAATACCGACTTAAGTACAAGAGGACTGACACTCTAACTCTCTATGATTTGAACCTCTCCTGTGAGTCCAGTTTTAGATCTCGATGCTTCACTTCAGGTTTACTGTATCCCTTTGACTTTCGTATCGTCGATGAAACACAGAAATTGCATCCGAATTTAATACAAATGGCACAATGCCGACTTAAGTACAAGAGGACTGACACGCTAAGTTTCTATGATTTGAACGTCTCCTGTGAGTCCAGTTTTAGATTCCGATGCTTCCCTTCAGGTTTACTGTATCTATTGGTCCTTCTTATTGAGGATGAAACACAGAAATTGCATCCGAATTTAATACAAAAGTCACAAAGCCTACTTAAGTACAAGAGGACTGACACTCTAATTTTCTATGACTTGAACCTCTCCTGTGGGCCCAGTTTTAGATTCCAATGTTTCACTTCAGGTTTACTGTATCCCTGGGACCTTCTTATACAAGATTAAACACAGAAATTGCATCCAAATTTAATACAAAAGGCACAATGCCGACTTACGTATAAGAGGACTGACACTCTAACTTTCGATGATTTGAACCTCTCCTGTGAGTCCAGTTTGAGATTCCGATGCTTCACTTCTGGTTTACTGTATCCCTTGGACCTTCTTATTGATGATGAAACACAGAAATTACATCCGAATTCAATACAAAAGGCACAACACAGACCTAAGTACAAGAGGACTGACACTCTAACTCTCTATGATTTGCACCTCTCCTGTGAGTCCAGTTTTATTTTCCGATGCTTCACTTTGGGTTTACTGTATCCCTTGGACCTTCTTATACACGATGAAACACAGAAATTGCATCCAAATTTAATACAAAAGGCACAATGCCGACTTAAGCACAAGAGGACTGTCACTCTAACTTTTGATGATTTGAACCTCACCCGTGAGTCCAGTTTTAGATTCCGATGCTTCCCTTCATTTTTACTGTATCCCTTGGACTTTCTTATCGTCGATGAAACACAGAAATTGCATCCGAATTTAATACAAAAGGCACAATGCCGACTTAAGTACAAGAGGTCTGTCACTCTAACTTTCTATGATATGAACCTCTCCTGTTAGTCCAGTTTTAGATTCCGATGCTTCACTTCAGGTTTACTTTATCCCTTGGAATTTCTTATTGAGGATGAAACACGGAAATTGCATCCGAATTTAATACCAAATGCACAATGCCGACTTAAGTACTAGAGGAGTGACTAACTTTCAATGATTTGAACCTCTCCTGTGAGTCCGGTTTTAGATTCCGATGCTTCACATCAGGTTTACTGTATCTCTTGGACCTTCTTATTGATGATTAAACACAGAAATTACATCCGAATTCAATACAAAAGGCACAATACCGACTTAAGTAGAAGAGGACTGACACTCTAACTCCCTATGATTTGAAACACTCCTGTGAGTCCAGTTTTAGATTCCGATGCTTCACTTCAGGTTTACTGTCACCCTTGGACCTTCTTATTGACGATGAAACACAGAAATTGCATCGAAATTTAAAACAAAAAGCACAATGCCGACTTAAGTACATGAGGACTGACACTGTAACTTTCAATGATTTGAACCTCTCCTGTGAGTCCAGTTTTAGATTCCGATGCTTCAATTCAGGTTTACTGTATCCCTTGGACCTTCTTATTGACGATGAAACACAGAAATTGCACCCGAATTCAATACAAAAGGCACAATACAGACTTAAGTACAAGAGGACTGACACTGTAAGTCTCTATGATTTGAACCTCTCCTGCGAGTCCAGTTTTAGATTCCGATGCTTCACATCAGGTTTACTGTATCCCTTGGACCTTCTCATTGATGATGAAACACAGAAATTGCATCCGAATTTAATACAAAAGGCACAATGCCGACTTATGTACAAGAGGACTGACACTCTAACTTTCTCCTGTGAGGGCAGTTTTAGATTCCGATGCTTCACATCAGGTTTATTCTATATCTAGGACCTTCTTATTGATAATGAAACACAGAAATTACATCCGAATTCAATACAAAAGGCACAATACCGACTTAAGTACAAGAGGACTGACACTGTAACTCTCGATGATTTGAACCTCTCCTGTGAGTCCAGTTTTAGATTCCGATGCTTCACTTCAGGTTACTGTATCCCTTAATCCTTTATATTCACGATGAAACACAGAAATTGCATCCAAAGTTAATACAAAAGGCACATTGCCGACTTAAGTACAAGAGGACTGACACTCTAACATTCTGTGATTTGAACCTCTCTTGTGAGTCCAGTTTTAGATTCCGATGCTTCACGTCAGGTTTACTGTATCCCTTGGACCTTCTTATGGAGGATGAAACACAGAAATTGCATCCGAATTTAAAAAAAAAAAGACACAATGCCGACTTAAGTACAAGAGGACTGACACTCTAAGTTTCAATGATTTGAACCTCTCCTGTGATTCCGGTTATAGATTCCGATGCTTCACATCAGGTTTACTGTATCTCTTGGACCTTCTTATTGATGATTAAACACGGAAATTAAATCCGAATTCAATACAAAAGGCACAATACCGACTTAAGTACAAGAAGACTGACACTTTAACTCTCTATGATTTAAAACTCTCCTGTGAGTCCAGTTTTAGATTCCGATGCTTCACTTCAGGTTTACTGTCTCCCTTGGACCTTCTTATTGACGATGAAACACAGAAATTGCATCCGAATTTAATACAAAAGGCACAATGCCGACTTAAGTACAAGAGGACTGACACTCTAACTTTCTATGATTTGAACCTCTCCTGTGAGTCCAGTTTTAGATTCCGATGCTTCACATCAGGTTTACTGTATCTCTTGGACCTTCTTATTGATGATGAAACACAGAAATTACATCCGAATTCAATACAAAAGGCACAATACCGACTTAAGTACAAGAGGACTGACACTCTAACTCTCTATGATTTGAACCTCTCCTGTGAGTCCAGTTTTAGATTTCGATGCTTCACTTCAGGTTTACTGCATCCCTTGGACCTAAATATTGACGATGAAACACAGAAATTGCATCCAAATTTAATACAAGAGGAACAATGCCGACTTAAGTACATGAGGACTGACACTCTAACTCTCTACGATTTAAACCTCTCCTGTGAGTCCAGTTTTAGATTCCGATGCTTCAATTCAGGTTTACTGTATCTCTTGGACCTTCTTATTGATGATGAAACACAGAAAATTCATCCGAATTCAATACAAAAGGCACAATACCGACTTAAGTACAAGAGGACTGACACTCTAACTCTCTATGATTTGAACCTCTCCTGTGAGTCCAGTTTTAGTTTCCGATGCTTCACTTCAGGTTTACTGAATCCCTTGGACCTTCTTATACACGATGAAACACAGAAATTGCATCCAAATTTAATACAAAAGGCACAATGCCGACTTAAGCACAAGAGGACTGACACTCTAACTTTCGATGATTTGAACCTCACCCGTGAGTCCAGTTTTAGATTCCGATGCTTCCCTTCAGGTTTACTGTATCCCTTGGACTTTCTTATCGTCGATGAAACACAGAAATTGCATCCGAATTTAATACAAAAGGCACAATGCCGACTTAAGTACAAGAGGACTGACACTCTAACTTTCTATGATATGGACCTCTCCTGTGAGTCCAGTTTTAGATTCCGATGCTTCACTTCAGGTGTACTGTATCCCTTGGACCTTCTTATTGAGGATGAAACACAGAAATTGCATCGGAATTTAATACCAAAGGCACAATGCCGACTTAAGTACAAGAGGACTGACACTCTAACTTTCAATGATTTGAACCTCTCCTGTGAGTCCGGTTTTAGATTCCAATGCTTCACATCAGGTTTACTGTCTCTCTTGGACCTTCTTATTGATGATTAAACACAGAAATTACATCCGAATTCAATTCAAAAGGCACAATGCCGACTTAAGTACAAGAGGACTGACACTCTAACTCTCTATGATTTGAAACACTCCTGTGAGTCCAGTTTTAGATTCCGATGCTTCACTTCAGGTTTACCGTCTCCCTTGGACCTTCTTACTGACGATGAAGCACAGAAATTGCATCGAAATTTAATACAAAAATAACACAATGCCGACTTAAGTACATGAGGACTGACACTCTAACTTTCAATGATTTGAACCTCTCCTGTGAGTCCAGTTTTAGATTCCGATGCTTCAATTCAGGTTTACTGTATCCCTTGGACCTTCTTATGGACGATGAAACACAGAAATTGCATCCGAAATTAATACAAAAGCCACAATGCCGACTTAAGTAAAGGAGACTGACACTCAAACTTTATATGATTTGAACCTGTCCTGTGAGTCCAGTTTTAGATTCCGATGCTTCACTTCAGGTTTACTGTATCCCTTGGACCTTCTTTTTGAGGATGAAACACAGAAATTGGATCCGAATTTAATACAAAAGGCACAATGCAGACTTAAGTACAAGAGGACTGACACTCTAACTCTCTATGATTTGAAACTCTCCTGTGACTCCAGTTTTAGATTCCGATGCTTCACTTCAGGTTTACTGTCTCACTTGGACCTTCTTATTGACGATGAAACACAGAAATTGCATCCAAATTTAATGCAAAATGCACAATGCCGACTTAAGTACAAGAGGACTGACACTCTAACTTTCGATGATTTGAACCTCCCCTGTGAGTCCAGTTTTAGATTCCCATGCTTCACATCTGGTTTACTGTATCTCTTGGACCTTCTTATTGACGATGAAACACAGAAATTGCATCCAAATTTAATACAAAAAGCACAATGCCGACTTAAGCACAAGAGGGTTGACACTCTAACTCTCTATGATTTGAAACTCTCCTGTGAGTCCAGTTTAAATTCCGATGTTTCACTTCAGTTTTACTGTCTCCCTTGGACCTTCTTATTGAGGATGAAACACAGAAATTGCATCCGAATTTTATACAAAAGGCACAATGCCGACTTAAGTACAAGAGGACTGACACTCTAACTTCCTATGATTTGAACCTCTCCTGTGAGTCTAGTTTTAGATTCCGATGCTTCACTTCAGGTTTACTGTATCCCTTGGACCTTCTTATACACGATGAAACACCGAAATTGCATCCAAATTTAATACAAAAGGCACAATGCCGACTTAAGAACAAGAGGACTGACACTCTAACTTTCGATGATTTGAACCTCACCTGTGAGTCCAGTTTTAGATCCGATGCTTCGCTTCAGGTTTACTGAATCCCTTGGACTTTCTTATCGTCGATGAAACACAGAAATTGCTTCCGAATTTAATACAAAAGGCACAATGCCGACTTAAATACAAGAGGACTGACACTCTAACTTTCGATGATTTGAACCTCTCCTGTGAGTCCAGTTTTAGATTCCGATGATTCACATCAGGTTTACTTTATCTCTTGGACCATCTTATTGACGATGAAACACAGAAATTGCATCCAAAGTTAATACAAAAGGCACAATGCCGACATAAGTACAAGAGGACTGAAACTCTAACTTTCGATGATTTGAACCTCTCCTGTGAGTCCAGTTTTAGATTCCGATGCTTCACTTCAGGTTTACTGTATCCCTTGGACCTTCTTTTTGAGGATGAAACACAGAAATTGCATCCGAATTCTATACAAAAGGCACAATACCGACTTAAGTACAAGAGGACTGACACTCTAACTCTCTATGATTTGAACCTCTCCTGTGAGTCCAGTTTTAGATCTCGATGCTTCACTTCAGGTTTACTGTATCCCTTTGACTTTCGTATCGTCGATGAAACACAGAAATTGCATCCGAATTTAATACAAATGGCACAATGCCGACTCAAGTACAAGAGGACTGACACGCTAAGTTTCTATGACTTGAACGTCTCCTGTGAGTCCAGTTTTAGATTCCGATGCTTCCCTTCAGGTTTACTGTATCCCTTTGTCCTTCTTATTGAGGATGAAACACAGAAATTGCATCCGAATTTAATACAAAAGTCACAAAGCCTACTTAAGTACAAGAGGACTGACACTCTAATTTTCTATGACTTGAACCTCTCCTGTGGGCCCAGTTTTAGATTCCAATGTTTCACTTCAGGTTTACTGTATCCCTGGGACCTTCTTGTACAAGATTAAACACAGAAATTGCATCCAAATTTAATACAAAAGGCACAATGCCGACTTACGTATAAGAGGACTGACACTCTAACTTTCGATGATTTGAATCTCTCCTGTGAGTCCAGTTTGAGATTCCGATGCTTCACTTCTGGTTTACTGTATCCCTTGGACCTTCTTATTGATGATGAAACACAGAAATTACATCCGAATTCAATACAAAAGGCACAATACAGACTTAAGTACAAGAGGACTGACACTGTAACTCTCTATGATTTGAACATCACCTGCGAGTCTAGTTTTAGATTCCGATGCTTCACATCAGGTTTACTGTATCCCTTGGACATTCTCATTGATGATGAAACACAGAAATTGCATCCGAATTTAATACAAAAGGCACAATGCCAACTTGTGTACAAGACGACTGACATTCTAACTTTCTCCTGTGAGGGCAGTTTTAGATTCCGATGGTTCACATCAGGTTTACTCTATATCTTGGACCTTCTTATTGATAATGAAAAACAGAAATTCCATCTGAATTCAATACAAAAGGCACAATACCGACTTAAGTACAAGAGGACTGACACTGTAACTCTCGATGATTTGAACCTCTCCTGTGAGTCCAGTTTTAGATTCCGATCTTCACTTCAGGTTTACGTATCCCTTGGACCACCTTATTGACGATGAAACACAGAAATTGCATCCGAATTTAGTACAAAAGGCACAATGCCGACTTAAGTACAAGAGGACTGACACTCTAACTTTCTATGATTTGAACCTTTCCTGTGAGCCCAGTTTTAGATTCCGAAGCTTCACATCAGGTTTACTGTATCTCTTGGACCTTCTTATTGATGATGAAACACAGAAATTACATCCGAATTCAATACAAAAGGTACAATACCGACTTAAGTACAAGAGGACTGACACTCTAACTCTCTATGATTTGAAACTCTCTGTGAGTCCAGTTTTAGATTCCGATGCTTCACTTCAGGTTTACTGTATCCCTTGGACCTTCTTATTGATGATGAAACACGGAAAATACATCCGAATTCAATACAAAAGGCACAATACTGACTTAAGTACAAGAGGACTGACACTCTAACTCTCTATGATTTGAACCTCTCCTGTGAGTCCAGTTTTAGTTTCCGATGCTTCACTTTGGGTTTACTGTATCCCTTGGACCTTCTTATACACGATGAAACACAGAAATTGCATCCAAATTTAATACAAAAGGCACAATGCCGACTTAAGCACAAGAGGACTGACACTCTAACTTTCGATGATTTGAACCTCACCCGTGAGTCCAGTTTTAGATTCCGATGCTTCCCTTCATTTTTACTGTATCCCTTGGACTTTCTTATCGTCGATGAAACACAGAAATTGCATCCGAATTTAATACAAAAGGCACAATGCCGACTTAAGTACAAGAGGACTGTCACTCTAACTTTCTATGATATGAACCTCACCTGTTAGTCCAGTTTTAGATTCCGATGCTTCACTTCAGGTTTACTTTATCCCTTGGAATTTCTTATTGAGGATGAAACACAGAAATTGCATCCGAATTTAATACCAAATGCACAATGCCGACTTAAGTACAAGTGGACTGACTAACTTTCAATGATTTTAACCTCTCCTGTGAGTCCGGTTTTAGATTCCGATGCTTCACATCAGGTTTACTGTATCTCTTGGACCTTCTTATTGATGATTAAACACAGAAATTACATCCGAATTCAATACAAAAGGCACAATACCGACTTAAGTAGAAGAGGACTGACATTCTAACTCCCTATGATTTGAAACACTCCTGTGAGTCCAGTTTTAGATTCCGATGCTTCACTTCAGGTTTACTGTCTCCCTTGGACCTTCTTATTGACGATGAAACACAGAAATTGCATCGAAATTTAAAACAAAAAGCACAATGCCGACTTAAGTAAATGAGGACTGACACTGTAACTTTCAATGATTTGAACCTCTCCTGTGAGTCCAGTTTTAGATTCCGATGCTTCAATTCAGGTTTACTGTATCCCTTGGACCTTCTTATTGACGATGAAACACAGAAATTGCATCCGAATTCAATACAAAAGGCACAATACAGACTTAAGTACAAGAGGACTGACACTGTAAGTCTCTATGATTTGAACCTCTCCTGCGAGTCCAGTTTTAGATTCCGATGCTTCAAATCAGGTTTACTGTATCCCTTGGACCTTCTCATTGATGATGAAACACAGAAATTGCACCCGAATTTAATACAAAAGGCACAATGCCGACT
Organism: Schistocerca serialis cubense; assembly: GCF_023864345.2. NCBI lineage: Eukaryota > Metazoa > Arthropoda > Insecta > Orthoptera > Acrididae > Schistocerca > Schistocerca serialis. Next base: position 88,210,867 of record NC_064645.1, read on the forward strand.
TATGTACAAGAGGACTGACACTCTAACTTTCTCCTGTGAGGGCAGTTTTAGATTCCGATGCTTCACATCAGGTTTATTCTATATCTAGGACCTTCTTATTGATAATGAAACACAGAAATTACATCCGAATTCAATACAAAAGGCACAATACCGACTTAAGTACAAGAGGACTGACACTGTAACTCTCGATGATTTCAACCTCTCCTGTGAGTCCAGTTTTAGATTCCGATGCTTCACTTCAGGTTTACTGTATCCCTTAATCCTTTATATTCACGATGAAACACAGAAATTGCATCCAAAGTTAATACAAAAGGCACAATGCCGACTTAAGCACAAGAGGACTGACACTCTAACATTCGATGATTTGAACCTCACCTTTGAGTCCAGTTATAGATTCCGATGCTTCACTTCAGGTTCACTGTATCCCTTGGCCATTCTTATCGTCGATGAAACACGAAAATTGCATCCAAATTTAATACAAATGGCACAATGCCGACTTAAGTACAAGAGGACTGACACTCTAACATTCTGTGATTTGAACCTCTCTTGTGAGTCCAGTTTTAGATTCCGATGCTTCACATCAGGTTTACTGTATCCCTTGGACCTTCTTATGGAGGATGAAACACAGTAATTGCATCCGAATTTAAAAAAAAAAAGGCACAATGCCGACTTAAGTACAAGAGGACTGACACTCTAAGTTTCAATGATTCGAACCTCTCCTGTGATTCCGGTTTTAGATTCCGATGCTTCACATCAGGTTTACTGTATCTCTTGGACCTTCTTATTGATGATTAAACACGGAAATTAAATCCGAATTCAATACAAAAGGCACAATACCGACTTAAGTACAAGAAGACTGACACTTTAACTCTCTATGATTTAAAACTCCCCTGTGAGTCCAGTTTTAGATTCCGATGCTTCACTTCAGGTTTACTGTCTCCCTTGGACCTTCTTATTGACGATGAAACACAGAAATTGCATCCGAATTTAATTCAAAAGGCACAATGCCGACTTAAGTACAAGAGGACTGACACTCTAACTTTCTATGATTTGAACCTCTCCTGTGAGTCCAGTTTTAGATTCCGATGCTTCACATCAGGTTTACTGTATCTCTTGGACCTTCTTATTGATGATGAAACACAGAAATTACATCCGAATTCAATACAAAAGGCACAATACCGACTTAAGTACAAGAGGACTGACACTCTAACTCTCTATGATTTGAACCACTCCTGTGAGTCCAGTTTTAGATTTCGATGCTTCACTTCAGGTTTACTGTATCCCTTGGACCTAAATATTGACGATGAAACACAGACATTGCATCCAAATTTAATACAAGAGGAACAATGCCGACTTAAGTACATGAGGACTGACACTCTAACTCTCTACGATTTAAACCTCTCCTGTGAGTCCAGTTTTAGATTCCGATGCTTCAATTCAGGTTTACTGTATCTCTTGGACCTTCTTATTGATGATGAACCACAGAAAATACATCCGAATTCAATACAAAAGGCACAATACCGACTTAAGTACAAGAGGACTGACACTCTAACTCTCTATGATTTGAACCTCTCCTGTGAGTCCAGTTTTAGTTTCCGATGCTTCACTTCAGGTTTACTGTATCCCTTGGACCTTCTTATACACGATGAAACACAGAAATTGCATCCAAATTTAATACAAAAGGCACAATGCCGACTTAAGCACAAGAGGACTGACACTCTAACTTTCGATGATTTGAACCTCACCCGTGAGTCCAGTTTTAGATTCCGATGCTTCCCTTCAGGTTAACTGTATCCCTTGGACTTTCTTATCGTCGATGAAACACAGAAATTGCATCCGAATTTAATACAAAAGGCACAATGCCGACTTAAGTACAAAAGGACTGACACTCTAACTTTCTATGATATGAACCTCTCCTGTGAGTCCAGTTTTAGATTCCGATGCTTCACTTCAGGTGTACTGTATCCCTTGGACCTTCTTATTGAGGATGAAACACAGAAATTGCATCGGAATTTAATACCAAAGGCACAATGCCGACTTAAGTACAAGAGGACTGACACTCTAACTTTCAATGATTTGAACCTCTCCTGTGAGTCCGGTTTTAGATTCCAATGCTTCACATCAGGTTTACTGTATCTCTTGGACCTTCTTATTGATGATTAAACACAGAAATTACATCCGAATTCAATTCAAAAGGCACAATGCCGACTTAAGTACAAGAGGACTGACACTCTAACTCTCTATGATTTGAAACACTCCTGTGAGTCCAGTTTTAGATTCCGATGCTTCACTTCGGGTTTACTGTCTCCCTTGGACCTTCTTATTGACGATGAAACACAGAAATTGCATCGAAATGTAATACAAAAATAACACAATGCCGACTTAAGTACATGAGGACTGACACTCTAACTTTCAATGATTTGAACCTCTCCTGTGAGTCCAGTTTTAGATTCCGATGCTTCAATTCAGGTTTACTGTATCCCTTGGACCTTCTTATTGACGATGAAACACAGAAATTGCATCCGAATTTAATACAAAAGCCACAATGCCGACTTAAGTAAAGGAGACTGACACTCAAACTTTATATGATTTGAACCTGTCCTGTGAGTCCAGTTTTAGATTCCGATGCTTCACTTCAGGTTTACTGTATCCCTTGGACCTTCTTTTTGAGGATGAAACACAGAAATTGGATCCGAATTTAATACAAAAGGCACAATGCAGACTTAAGTACAAGAGGACTGACACTCTAACTTTCTATGATTTGAACCTCTCCTGGGACTCCGGTTTTAGATTCCGATGCTTCACATCAGGTTTACTGTATCTCTTGGACCTACTTATTGATGAAGAAACACATAAATTACATCCGAATTCAATACAAAAAGCACAATACAGACTTAAGTACAAGAGGACTGACACTCTAACTGTCTATGATTTGAAACTCTCCTGTGAGTCCAGTTTTGGATTCCGATGCTTCACTTCAGGTTTACTGTCTCACTTGGACCTTCTTATTGACGATGAAACACAGAAATTGCATCCAAATTTAATACAAAAAGCACAATGCCGACTTAAGTACAAGAGGACTGACAATCTAACTTTCGATGAGTTGAACCTCCCCTGTGAGTCCAGTTTTAGATTCCCATGCTTCACATCTGGTTTACTGTATCTCTTGGACCTTCTTATTGACGATGAAACACAGATATTGCATCCAAATTTAGTACAAAAGGCACAATGCCGACTTAAGCACAAGAGGGTTGACACTCTAACTCTCTATGATTTGAACCTCTCCTATGAGTCTAGTTTTAGATTCCGATGCTTCACTTCAGGTCTACTGTATCCCTTGGACCTTCTTATACACGATGAAACACCGAAATTGCATCCAAATTTAATACAAAAGGCACAATGCCGACTTAAGAACAAGAGGACTGATACTCTAACTTTCGATGATTTGAACCTCTCCTATGAGTCTAGTTTTAGATTCCGATGCTTCACTTCAGGTCTACTGTATCCCTTGGACCTTCTTATACACGATGAAACACCGAAATTGCATCCAAATTTAATACAAAAGGCACAATGCCGACTTAAGAACAAGAGGACTGATACTCTAACTTTCGATGATTTGAACCTCACCTGTGAGTCCAGTTTTAGATCCGATGCTTCATTTCAGGTTTACTGAATCCCTTGGACTTTCTTATCGTCGATGGAACACAGAAATTGCTTCCGAATTTAATACAAAAGGCACAATGCCGACTTAAGTACAAGAGGACTGACACTCTAACTTTCGATGATTTGAACCTCTCCTGTGAGTCCAGTTTTAGATTCCGATGGTTCACATCAGGTTTGCTGTATCTCTTAGACCTTCTTATTACCGATGAAACTCAGAAATTGCATCCAAAGTTAATACAAAAGGCACAATGCCGACTTAAGTACAAGATGACTGAAACTCTAACTTTCGATGATTTGAACCTCTCCTGTGAGTCCAGTTATAGATTCCGATGCTTCAATTCAGGTTTACTGTATCCCTTGGACCTTCTCATTGATGATGAAACACAGAAATTGCATCCGAATTTAATACAAAAGGCACAATGACGACTTAAGTACATGAGGACTGACACTCTAATTTTCAATGCTTTTAACACCTCCTGTGAGTCCAGTTTTAGATTCCGATGCTTCACATCAGGTTTACTGTCTCACTTGGTCCTTCTTATTGACGATGAAACAAAGAAATTGCATCCAAATTTAATACAAAAGGCACAATGACGACTTAAGTACAAGAGGACTGACACTCTAACATTCGATGATTTGAACCTCCCCTGTGAGTCCAGTTTTAGATTCCGATGGTTCACTTCAGGTTTACTTTCTCCCTTGGACCTTCTTATTGACGATGAAACTCAGAAATTGCATCCAAATTTAATACAAAAGGCACAATGCCGACTTAAGTACATGAGGACTGACACTCTAACATTCAATGATTTGAACCTCTCCTGTGAGTCCAGTTTTAGATTCCGATGCTTCAATTCAGGTTTACTGTATCCCTTGGACATTCTTATTGACGATGAAACACAGAAATTGCATCCGAATTTAATACAAAAGGCACAATGCCGACTTAAGTACAAGATGACTGAAACTCTAACTTTCAATGATTTGAACCTCTCCTGTGAGTCCAGTTTTAGATTCCGATGCTTCAATTCAGGTTTGCTGTATCCCTTGGACCTTCTCATTGATGATGAAACACAGAAATTGCATCCGAATTTAATACAAAAGGCACAATGCCGACTTTAGTACAAGGAGACTGACCCTCTAACTTTCTATGATTTGAACCTCTCCTGTGAGTCCAGTTTTAGATACCGATGATTCACTTCAGGTTTACTGTATCCCTTGGACCTTCTTATTGAGGATGGAACACAGAAATTGGATCCGAATTTAATACAAAAGGCACAATGCCGACTTAAGTACAAGAGGACTGACACTCTAATTTTCTATAATTTGAACCTCTCCTGTGAGTCCGGTTTTAGATAGCGATGCTTCACATCAGGTTTACTGTATCTCTTGGACCTTCTTATTGATGATGAAACACAGAAAATACATCCGAATTCAATAGAAAATGCACAATACCGACTTAAGTACAAGAGGACTGACACTCTAACTCTCTATGATTTGAACCTCTCCTGTGAGTCCAGTTTTAGATTCCGATGCTTCACTTCTGGTTTACTGTATCCCTTGGACCTTCTTATACACGATGAAACACAGAAATTGCATCCAAATTTAATACAAAAGGCACAATGCCGACTTAAGCACAAGAGGACTGACACTCAAACATTCGATGATTTGAATCTCACCTGTGAGTCCCGTTTTAGATTCCGATGCTTCACTTCAGGTTTACTGTATCCCTTGGACGTTCTTATCGTCGATTAAACACAGAAATTGCATCCGAATTTAATACAAAAGGCACAATGCCGACTTAAGTACAAGAGGACAGGCACTCTAACTATCTATGATATCAACCTCTCCTATGAGTCCAGTTTTAGATTCCGATGCTTCACTTCAGGTTTACTGTATCCCTTGGACCTTCTTATTGAGGATGAAACACAGAAATTACATCCGAATTTAATACAAAAGGCACAATGCCGACTTAAGTACAAGAGGACTGACACTCTAACTTTCAATGATTTGAACGTCTCCTGTGAGTCCGGTTTTAGATTCAGATGATTCACATCAGGTTTACTGTATCTCTTGTACCTTCTTATTGATGATTAAACACAGAAATTACATCCGAATACAATACAAAAGGCACAATACCGACTTAAGTACAAGAGGACTGACACTCTAACTCTCTATGATTTGAAACTCTCCTATGAGTCCAGTTTTAGATTCCGATGCTTTACTTCAGGTTTACTTTCTCCCTTGGACCTTCTTATTGACGATGAAACTCAGAAATTGCATGCAAATTTAATACAAAAGGCACAATGACGACTTAAGTACATGAGGACTGACACTCTAATATTCAATGATTTTAACACCTCCTGTGAGTCCAGTTTTATATTCCGATGCTTCACATCAGGTTTACTGTCTCACTTGGTCCTTCTTATTGACGATGAAACAAAGAAATTGCATCCAAATTTAATACAAAAGCACAACGACGACTTAAGTACAAGAGGACTCACACTCTAACATTCGATGATTTGAACCTCCCCTGTGAGTCCAGTTTTAGATTCCGATGGTTCACTTCAGGTTTACTTTCTCCCTTGGACCTTCTTATTGACGATGAAACTCAGAAATTGCATCCAAATTTAATACAAAAGGCACAATGCCGACTTAAGTACATGAGGACTGACACTCTAACTTTCAATGATTTGAACCTCTCCTGTGAGTCCAGTTTTAGATTCCGATGCTTCAATTCAGATTTGCTGTATCCCTTGGACATTCTTATTGACGATGAAACACAGAAATTGCATCCGAATTTAATACAAAACGCACAATGCCGACTTAAGTACAAGGAGACTGACACTCTAACTTTTTATGATTTGAACCTCTCCTGGGAGTCCGGTTTTAGATTCCGATGCTTCACATCAGGTTTACTGTATCTCTTGGACCTTCTTATTGATGATGAATGACAGAAATTACATCCGAATTCAATACAAAAGCCACAATACCGACTTAAGTACAAGAGGACTGACACTCTAACTCTCTATGATTTGAAACTCTCCTGTGAGTCCAGTTTTAGATTCCGAAGCTTCAATTCACGTTTACTGTCTCACTTGGTCCTTCTTATTGACGATGAAACAAAGAAATTGCATCCAAATTTAATACAAAAGGCACAATGACGACTTAAGTACAAGAGGACTGACACCCTAACTTTCGATGATTTGAACCTCCCCTGTGAGTCCAGTTTTAGATTCCGATGCTTCACATCAGGTTTACTGTATCTCTCGTACCTTCGTATTGACGATGAAACACACAAATTGCATCCAAATTTAATACAAAAGGCACAATGCCGACTTAAGTGCAAGTCGACTGAAACTCTAACTTTCGATGATTTGAACCTCTCCTGTGAGTCCAGTTTTACATTCCGATGCTTCAATTCAGGTTTACTGTATCCCTTGGACCTTCTTATTGACGATGAAACACAGAAATTAGATCCGAATTTAATACAAAAGGCACAATGCCGACTTAAGTACAAGAGGACTGACACTCTAATTTTCTATGATTTGAACCTCTCCTGTGAGTCCAGTTTTAGATTCCGATGCTTCACATCAGGTTTACTGTATCTCTGGGACCTTCTTATTGATGATGAAACACAGAAATTGCATCCGAATTCAATACAAAAGGCACAATACCGACTTAAGTACAAGAGGAACAACACTCTAACTCTCTATTATTTGAACCTCTCCTGTGAGTCCAGTTTTAGATTTCGATGCTTCACTTCAGGTTTACTGTATCCCTTGGACCTTCATATTGACGATGAAACACAGATATTGCATCCAAAATTAATACAAAAGGCACAATGCCGACTTAAGTACAAGAGGACTGACACTCTAACTCTCTTCGATTTAAACCTCTCCTGTGAGTCCAGTTTTAGATTCCGATGCTTCAATTCAGGTTTACTGTATCCCTTGGACATTCTTATTGACGATGAAACACAGAAATTGCATCCGAATTTAATACAAAAGGCACAATGCCGACTTAAGTACAAGATGACTGAAACTCTAACTTTCGATGATTTGAACCTCTCCTGTGAGTCCAGTTTTAGATTCCGATGCTTCAATTCAGGTTTGCTGTATCCCTTGGACCTTCTCATTGATGATGAAACACAGAAATTGCATCCGAATTTAATACAAAAGGCACAATGCCGACTTTAGTACAAGGAGACTGACCCTCTAACTTTCTATGATTTGAACCTCTCCTGTGAGTCCAGTTTTAGATACCGATGCTTCACTTCAGGTTTACTGTATCCCTTGGACCTTCTTATTGAGGATGGAACACAGAAATTGGATCCGAATTTAATACAAAAGGCACAATGCCGACTTAAGTACAAGAGGACTGACACTCTAACTTTCTATAATTTGAACCTCTCCTGGGTGTCCGGTTTTAGATTCCGATGCTTCACATCAGGTTTACTGTATCTCTTGGACCTTCTTATTGATGATGAAACACAGAAATTACATCCGAATTCAATACAAAAAGCACAATACCGACTTAAGTACAAGAGGACTGACACTCTAACTCTCTTTGATTAGAAACTCTCCTGTGAGTCCAGTTTTAGATTCCGATGCTTCACTTCAGGTTTACTGTCTCACTTGGACCCTCTTATTGACGATGAAACACAGAAATTGCATCCAAATTTAATACAAAAGGCACAATCCCGACTTAAGTACAAGAGGACTGACACTCTAACTGTCGATGATTTGAAACTCCCCTGTGAGTCCAGATTTAGATTCCGAAGCTTCACATCAGGTTTACTGTATCCCTTGGACCTTCTTATTGAGGATGAAACACAGAAATTGCATCCGAATTTAATACAAAAGGCACAATGCCGACTTAAGTACAAGAGGACAGACACTCTAACTTTCTATGATTTGAACCTCTCCTGTGAGTCCGGTTTTAGATAGCGATGCTTCACATCAGGTTTACTGTATCTCTTGGACCTTCTTATTGATGATGAAACACAGAAAATACATCCGAATTCAATAGAAAATGCACAATACCGACTTAAGTACAAGAGGACTGACACTCTAACTCTCTATGATTTGAACCTCTCCAGTAAATCAAGTTTTAGATTCCGATGCTTCACTTTAGGTTTACTGTATCCCTTGGACTTTCTTATCGTCGATGAAACACAGAAATTGCATCCAAATTTAATACAAAAGGCACAATGCCGACTTAAGCACAAGAGGTCTGACACTCAAACATTCGATGATTTGAATCTCACCTGTGAGTCCCGTTTTAGATTCCGATGCTTCACTTCAGGTTTACTGTATCCCTTGGACGTTCTTATCGTCGATTAAACACAGAAATTGCATCCGAATTTAATACAAAAGGCACAATGCCGACTTAAGTACAAGAGGACTGGCACTCTAACTATCTATGATATCAACCTCTCCTATGAGTCCAGTTTTAGATTCCGATGCTTCACTTCAGGTTTACTGTATCCCTTGGACCTTCTTATTGAGGATGAAACACAGAAATTACATCCGAATTTAATACAAAAGGCACAATGCCGACTTAAGTACAAGAGGACTGACACTCTAACTTTCAATGATTTGAACGTCTCCTGTGAGTCCGGTTTTAGATTCAGATGATTCACATCAGGTTTACTGTATCTCTTGTACCTTCTTATTGATGATTAAACACAGAAATTACATCCGAATACAATACAAAAGGCACAATACCGACTTAAGTACAAGAGGACTGACACTCTAACTCTCTATGATTTGAAACTCTCCTGTGAGTCCAGTTTTAGATTTCGATGCTTCACTTCAGGTTTACTGTATCCCTTGGACCTTCATATTGACGATGAAACACAGATATTGCATCCAAAATTAATACAAAAGGCACAATGCCGACTTAAGTACAAGAGGACTGACACTCTAACTCTCTTCGATTTAAACCTCTCCTGTGAGTCCAGTTTTAGATTCCGATGCTTCAATTCAGGTTTACTGTATCCCTTGGACATTCTTATTGACGATGAAACACAGAAATTGCATCCGAATTTAATACAAAAGGCACAATGCCGACTTAAGTACAAGATGACTGAAACTCTAACTTTCGATGATTTGAACCTCTCCTGTGAGTCCAGTTTTAGATTCCGATGCTTCAATTCATGTTTGCTGTATCCCTTGGACCTTCTCATTGATGATGAAACACAGAAATATCATCCGAATTTAATACAAAAGGCACAATGCCGACTTTAGTACAAGGAGACTGACCCTCTAACTTTCTATGATTTGAACCTCTCCTGTGAGTCCAGTTTTAGATACCGATGCTTCACTTCAGGTTTACTGTATCCCTTGGACCTTCTTATTGAGGATGGAACACAGAAATTGGATCCGAATTTAATACAAAAGGCACAATGCCGACTTAAGTACAAGAGGACTGACACTCTAACTTTCTATAATTTGAACCTCTCCTGGGTGTCCGGTTTTAGATTCCGATGCTTCACATCAGGTTTACTGTATCTCTTGGACCTTCTTATTGATGATGAAACACAGAAATTACATCCGAATTCAATACAAAAAGCACAATACCGACTTAAGTACAAGAGGACTGACACTCTAACTCTCTTTGATTAGAAACTCTCCTGTGAGTCCAGTTTTAGATTCCGATGCTTCACTTCAGGTTTACTGTCTCACTTGGACCCTCTTATTGACGATGAAACACAGAAATTGCATCCAAATTTAATACAAAAGGCACAATCCCGACTTAAGTACAAGAGGACTGACACTCTAACTGTCGATGATTTGAAACTCCCCTGTGAGTCCAGATTTAGATTCCGAAGCTTCACATCAGGTTTACTGTATCCCTTGGACCTTCTTATTGAGGATGAAACACAGAAATTGCATCCGAATTTAATACAAAAGGCACAATGCCGACTTAAGTACAAGAGGACAGACACTCTAACTTTCTATGATTTGAACCTCTCCTGTGAGTCCGGTTTTAGATAGCGATGCTTCACATCAGGTTTACTGTATCTCTTGGACCTTCTTATTGATGATGAAACACAGAAAATACATCCGAATTCAATAGAAAATGCACAATACCGACTTAAGTACAAGAGGACTGACACTCTAACTCTCTATGATTTGAACCTCTCCAGTAAATCAAGTTTTAGATTCCGATGCTTCACTTTAGGTTTACTGTATCCCTTGGACTTTCTTATCGTCGATGAAACACAGAAATTGCATCCAAATTTAATACAAAAGGCACAATGCCGACTTAAGCACAAGAGGTCTGACACTCAAACATTCGATGATTTGAATCTCACCTGTGAGTCCCGTTTTAGATTCCGATGCTTCACTTCAGGTTTACTGTATCCCTTGGACGTTCTTATCGTCGATTAAACACAGAAATTGCATCCGAATTTAATACAAAAGGCACAATGCCGACTTAAGTACAAGAGGACTGGCACTCTAACTATCTATGATATCAACCTCTCCTATGAGTCCAGTTTTAGATTCCGATGCTTCACTTCAGGTTTACTGTATCCCTTGGACCTTCTTATTGAGGATGAAACACAGAAATTACATCCGAATTTAATACAAAAGGCACAATGCCGACTTAAGTACAAGAGGACTGACACTCTAACTTTCAATGATTTGAACGTCTCCTGTGAGTCCGGTTTTAGATTCAGATGATTCACATCAGGTTTACTGTATCTCTTGTACCTTCTTATTGATGATTAAACACAGAAATTACATCCGAATACAATACAAAAGGCACAATACCGACTTAAGTACAAGAGGACTGACACTCTAACTCTCTATGATTTGAAACTCTCCTGTGAGTCCAGGTTTAGATTCCGATGCTTTACTTCAGGTTTACTTTCTCCCTTGGACCTTCTTATTGACGATGAAACTCAGAAATTGCATGCAAATTTAATACAAAAGGCACAATGACGACTTAAGTACATGAGGACTGACACTCTAATATTCAATGATTTTAACACCTCCTGTGAGTCCAGTTTTATATTCCGATGCTTCACATCAGGTTTACTGTCTCACTTGGTCCTTCTTATTGACGATGAAACAAAGAAATTGCATCCAAATTTAATACAAAAGGCACAACGACGACTTAAGTACAAGAGGACTGACACTCTAACATTCGATGATTTGAACCTCCCCTGTGAGTCCAGTTTTAGATTCCGATGGTTCACTTCAGGTTTACTTTCTCCCTTTGACCTTCTTATTGACGATGAAACTCAGAAATTGCATCCAAATTTAATACAAAAGGCACAATGCCGACTTAAGTACATGAGGACTGACACTCTAACTTTCAATGATTTGAACCTCTCCTGTGAGTCCAGTTTTAGATTCCGATGCTTCAATTCAGGTTTGCTGTATCCCTTGGACATTCTTATTGACGATGAAACACAGAAATTGCATCCGAATTTAATACAAAACGCACAATGCCGACTTAAGTACAAGGAGACCGACACTCTAACTTTCTATGATTTGAACCTCTCCTGGGAGTCCGGTTTTAGATTCCGATGCTTCACATCAGGTTGGACCTTCTTATTGATGATGAATGACAGAAATTACATCCGAATTCAATACAAAAGCCACAATACCGACTTAAGTACAAGAGGACTGACACTCTAACTCTCTATGATTTGAAACTCTCCTGTGAGTCCAGTTTCAGATTCCGAAGCTTCAATTCACGTTTACTGTCTCACTTGGTCCTTCTTATTGACGATGACACAAAGAAATTGCATCCAAATTTAATACAAAAGGCACAATGACGACTTAAGTACAAGAGGACTGACACCCTAACTTTCGATGATTTGAACCTCCCCTGTGAGTCCAGTTTTAGATTCCGATGCTTCACATCAGGTTTACTGTATCTCTCGTACCTTCGTATTGACGATGAAACACACAAATTGCATCCAAATTTAATACAAAAGGCACAATGCCGACTTAAGTGCAAGTCGAGTGAAACTCTAACTTTCGATGATTTGAACCTCTCCTGTGAGTCCAGTTTTACATTCCGATGCTTCAATTCAGGTTTACTGTATCCCTTGGACCTTCTTATTGACGATGAAACACAGAAATTAGATCCGAATTTAATACAAAAGGCACAATGCCGACTTAAGTACAAGAGGACTGACACTCTAATTTTCTTTGATTTGAACCTCTCCTGTGAGTCCAGTTTTAGATTCCGATGCTTCACATCAGGTTTACTGTATCTCTGGGACCTTCTTATTGATGATGAAACACAGAAATTACATCCGAATTCAATACAAAAGGCACAATACCGACTTAAGTACAAGAGGAACAACACTCTAACTCTCTATTATTTGAACCTCTCCTGTGAGTCCAGTTTTAGATTTCGATGTTTCACTTCAGGTTTACTGTATCCCTTGGACCTTCATATTGACGATGAAACACAGATATTGCATCCAAAATTAATACAAAAGGCACAATGCCGACTTAAGTACAAGAGGACTGACACTCTAACTCTCTTCGATTTAAACCTCTCCTGTGAGTCCAGTTTTAGATTCCGATGCTTCAATTCAGGTTTACTGTATCCCTTGGACCTTCTTATTGACGATGAATTACAGAAATTGCATCCGAATTGAATACAAAATGCACAATGCCGACTTAAGTACAAGAGGACTGACACTCTAACTTTCTATGATTTGAACCTCTCCTGTGGGTCCAGTTTTAGATTCCGATGCTTCACTTCAGGTTAACTGTATCCCTTGGACCTTCTTATTGACGATGAAACACAGAAATTGCATCCAAATTTAATACAAAAGGCACAATGCCGACTTAAGTGCAAGAGGAATGACACTCTAACTCTCTACGATTTGAACCTCTCCAGTGAGTCCAGTTTTAGATTCCGAAGTTTCACTTCAGGTTTACTGTATCCCTTGGACTTTCTTATCGTCGATGAAACACAGATATTGCATCCGAATTTAATACAAAAGGCACAATGCAGACTTAAGTACAAGAGGACTGACACTCTAACTTTCTATGAATTGAACATCTCCTGCGAGTCCAGTTTTAGATTCCGATGCTTCACTTCAGGTTAACTGTATCCCTTGGACCTTCTTATTGAGGATGAAACACAGAAATTGCATCCGAATTTAATACAAAAGGCACAATGCCGACTTAAGTACAAGAGGACTGACACTCTAACTTTCTATGATTTGAAACTCTCCTGTGAGTCCGGTTTTAAATTCCGATGCTTCACATCAGGTTTACTGTATATCTTGGACCTTCTTATTGATGATGAAACACAAGTCGGTATTGTGCCCTTTGTATTGAATTCGGATGTAATTTCTAAGTACAAGAGGAATGACACTCTAACTCTCTATGATTTGAAACTCTCCTGTGAGTCCAGTTTTAGATTCCGATGCTTCACTTCCGGTTTACTATCTCACTTGGACCTTCTTATTGAAGATGAAACACAGAAATTGCGTCCAAATTTAATACAAAAGGCACAATGCCGACATAAGTACAAGTGGGATGACACTCTAACTTTCAATGATTTGAACCTCTCCTGTGAGTCCCGTTTTTGATTCTGATGCTTCACCTCAGGTTTAATGTATCTCTTGGACCTTCTTATTGATGATTAAACTCAGAAATTACATCCGAATTCAATACAAAAGGCACAATACCGACTTAAGTACAAGAGGACTGACACTCTAAATCTCTGTGATTTGAAACTCTCCTGTGAGTCCAGTTTTAGATTCCGATGCTTCACTTCAGGTTTACTGTCTCCCTTGGACCTTCTTATTGACGATGAAACACAGAAATTGCATCCAAATTTAATACAAAAGACACAATGCCGACTTAAGTACATGAGGACTGACACTCAAAATTTCAATGATTTGAACAACTCCTGTGAGTCAAGTTTTAGATTCCGATGCTTCAATTCAGGTTTACTGTATCCCTTGGACCTTCTTATTGACGATGAAACACAGAAATTGCATCCGAATTTAGTACAAAAGGCACAATGCCGACTTAAGTACAAGAGGACTGACACTCTAACTTTCTATGATTTGAAATGCTCCTGTGAGTAGAGTTTTAGATTCCGATGCTTCAGTTAAGGTTTACTGTATCCCTTGGACCTTCTTATTGACGATGAAACACAGAAATTGCATCCGAATTTAATACAAAAGGCACAATGCCGACTTCAGTACAAGAGGACTGACACTCTAACTTTCTATGATTTGAACTTCTCCTGTGAGTCCAGTTTTAGATTACGATGCTTCAGTTCAGGTTTACTGTATCCCTTGGACCCTTTTATTGACGATGAAACACAGAAATTGCATCCTAATTTAATACAAAAGGCACAATGCCGACTTAAGTACAAGAAGACTGACACTCTAACTTTCTATGATTTGAACCTCTCCTGTGAGTCCAGTTTTAGATTCCGATGCTTCACATCAGGTTTACTGTATCTCTTGGACCTTCATATTGACGATGAAACACAGATATTGCATCCAAATTGAATACAAAAGGCACAATGCCGACTTAAGTACAAGAGGACTGACACTCTAACTCTCTACGATTTAAACCTCTCCTGTGAGTCCAGTTTTAGATTCCGTTGCTTCAATTCAGGTTTACTGTATCCCTTGGACCTTCTTATTGACGATGAAACACAGAAATTGCATCCGAATTTAATAAAAAATGCACAATGCCGACTTAAGTACAAGAGGACTGACACTCTAACTTTCTATGATTTGAACCTCTCCTGTGAGTCCAGTTTTAGATTCCGATGCTTCACTTCGAGTGTACTGTATCACTTGGACCTTCTTATTGACGATGAAACACAGAAATTGCTCCAAATTTAATGTAAAAGGCACAATGCCGATTTAAGCACAAGAGGACTGACACTCTAACTCTCGATGATTTGAACCTCTCCTGTGAGTCCAGTTTTAGATTCCGATGCTTCACATCAGGTTTACTGTATCTCTTGGACCTTCTTATTGATGATGAAACACAGAAATTACATTCGAATTCAATACAAAAGGCACAACTCCGACTTAAATACAAGAGGACTGACACTCTAACTCTCTATGATTTGAACCTCTCCTGTGAGTCCAGTTTTAGATTTCGATGCTTCAGTTCAGGTTTACTGTATCCCTTGGACCTTCTGATTCACGATGAAACACAGAAGTTGCATCCTAATTTAATAAAAAAGCACAATGTCGAGTTAAGCACAAGAGGACTGACACTCTAACTTTCGTTGATTTGAACCTCACTGTGAGTCCAGTTTTAGATTCCGATGCTTCACTTCAGGTTTACTGTATGCCTTGGACTTACTAATCGTCGATGAAACACAGAAATTGCATCCGAATTTAATTCAAAAGGCACAATGCCGAGTTAAGTACAAGAGGACTGACACTCTAACTTTCAATGATTTGAACCTCTCCTGTGAGTCCGGTTTTAGATTCCGATGCTTCACATCAGGTTTACTGTATCTCTTGGACCTTCTTATTGATGATTAAACACAGAAATTACATCCGAATTCAATACAAAAGGCACAATACCGACTTAAGTACAAGAGGCCTGACACTCTAACTCTCTATGATTTGAAACTCTCCTGTGAGTCCAGTTTTAGATTCCGATGCTTCACATCAGGTTTACTGTCTCCATTGGACCTTCTTATTGACGATGAAACACAGAAATTGCATCCAATTTTAATACAAAAGGCACAATGCCGACTTAAGTACATGAGGACTGACACTCTAACTTTCAATGATTTGAACCTCTCCTGTGAGTCCAGTTTTAGATTCCGATGCTTCAATTCAGGTTTACTGTATCCCTTGGACCGTCTTATTGACGATGAAACACAGAAATTGCATCCGAATTTAATACAAAAGGCACAATTCCGAGTTAAGTACAAGAGGACTGACACTCTAACTTTCTATGATTTGAACCTCTCCTGTGAGTCCAGTTTTAGATTCCGATGCTTCACATCAGGTTTACTGTATCTCTTGGACCTTCTTATTGATGATGAAACACAAAAATTACATCCGAATTCAATACAAAAGGCACATTACCGACTTACGTACAAGAGGACTGACACTCTAACTCTCTATGATTTGAACCTCTCCTGTGAGTCCAGTTTTAGATTCCGATGCTTCACATCAGGTTTACTGTATCTCTTGGACCTTCATATTGACGATGAAACACAGAAATTGCATCCAAATTTAATAAAAAAAGAACAATGCCGACTCAAGCACAAGAGGACTGAAACTCTAACTTTCGATGATTTGAATCTCTCCTGTGAGTCCAGTTTTAGATTCCGATGCTTCAATTCAGGTTTACTGTATCCCTTGGACCTTCTTATTGATGATGAAACACAGAAATTACATTCGAATTCAATACAAAAGGCACAACTCCGACTTAAGTGCAAGAGGACTGACACTCTAACTCTCTATGATTTGAACCTCTCCTGTGAGTGCAGTTTTAGATTCCGATGCTTCACTTCAAGTTTACTGTATCACTTGTACCTTCTTATTGACGATGAAACACAGAAATTGCATCCAAATTTAATATAAAAGGCACAATGCCGACTTATGCAAAAGAGGACTGACACTCTAACTCTCGATGATTTGAACCTCTCCTGTGAGTCGAGTTTTAGATTCCGATGCTTCACATCAGGTTTACTGTATCTCTTGGACCTTCTTATTGATGATGAAACACAGAAATTACATTCGAATTCAATACAAAAGGCACAACTCCGACTTAAGTACAAGAGGACTGACACTCTAACTCTCTATGATTTGAACCTCTCCTGTGAGTCCAGTTTTAGATTCCGATGCTTCACTTCAGGTTTACTGTATCCCTTGGACCTTCTTATTCACGATGAAACACAGAAATTGCATCCAAATTTAATAAAAAAAGCACAATGCCGAGTTAAGCACAAGAGTACTGACACTCTAACTTTCGATGATTTGAACCTCACCTGTGAGTCCACTTTTAGATTCCGATGCTTCACTTCAGGTTTACTGTATCCCTTGGACTTTCTTATCATCGATGAAACACAGAAATTACATCCGAATTCAATTCAAAGGGCACAATACCGACTTAAGTACATGAGCACTGACACTCCAACTCTCTATGATTTGAAACTCTCCTGTGAGTCCAGTTTTAGATTCCGATGCTTCACATCAGGTTTACTGTCTCCCTTGGACCTTCTTAATGACGATGAAACACAGAAATTGCATCCAAATTTAATACAAAAGGCACAATGCCGACTTAAGTACAAGAGGACTGACACTCTAACTTTCAATGATTTGAACCTCTCTTGTGAGTCCAGTTTTAGATTCCGATGCTTCAATTCAGGTTTACTGTATCCCTTGGATCTTCTTATTGACGATGAAACACAGATATTGCATCCGAATTTAATACAAAAGGCACAATGCCGAGTTAAGTACAAGAGGACTGACACTCTAACTTTCTATGATTTGAACCTCGCCTGTGAGTCCAGTTTTAGATTCCGATGCTTCAGTTCAGGTTTACTGTATCCCTTGGACCTTCCTATTGACGATGAAACACAGAAATTGGATCCGAATTTAATACAAAAGGCACAATGCCGACTTAAGTACAAGACGAAAGACACTCTAACTTTCTATGATTTGAACCTCTCCTGTGAGTCCAGTTTTAGATTCCGATGCCTCACATCAGGTTTACTGTATCTCTTGGACCTTCTTATTGATGAAGAAACACAGAAATTACATCCGAATTCAATACAAAAGGCACAATACCGACTTAAGTAAAAGAGGACTGACACTCTAACTCTCTATGATTTGAACCTCTCCTGTGAGTCCAGTTTTAGGTTTCGATGCTTCACTTCAAGTTTACTGTATCCGTTGGACCTTCATATTGACGATGAAACACAGAAATTGCATCCAAATTTAATACAAAAGGCACAGTGCCGACTTAAGTACAAGAGGACTGACACTCTAACTCTCTACGATTTAAACCTCTCCTGTGAGTCCAGTTTTAGATTCCGATGCTTCAATTCAGGTTTACTGTGTCCCTTGGACCTTCTTATTGACGATGAAACTCAGATATTGCATCCGAATTTAATAAGAAATGCACAATGCCGACTTAAGTACAAGAGGATTGAGACCCTAACTTTCTATGATTTGAACCTCTCCAGTGGTCCAGTTTTAGATTCCGATGCTTCACTTCAGGTTTACTGTATCCCTTGGACTTTCTTATCGTCGATGAAACACAGAAATTGCATCCGAATTTAATAGAAAAGGCACAATGCCGACTTAAGTACAAGAGGACTGACACTCTAACTTTCTATGATTTGAACCTCTCCTGTGAGTCCAGTTTTAGATTCCGATGCTTCACTTCAGGTTTACTGTATCCCTTGGATCTTCTTATTGAGGGTGAAACACAGAAATTGCATCCGAAATTAATACAAAAGGCACAATGCCGACTTAAGTACAAGAGGACTGACACTCTAACTCTCTATGATTTGAACCTCTCCTGTGAGTCCAGTTTTAGATTCCGATGATTCACATCAGGTTTACTGTATCTCTTGGACCTTCTTATTGACGATGAAACACAGAAATTGCATCCAAATT
Organism: Schistocerca serialis cubense; assembly: GCF_023864345.2. Lineage (NCBI taxonomy): Eukaryota > Metazoa > Arthropoda > Insecta > Orthoptera > Acrididae > Schistocerca > Schistocerca serialis. The sequence goes on from NC_064645.1 coordinate 88,230,134, forward strand.
TAATAAAAGAAGCACATTGCCGACTCAAGCACAAGAGGACTGAAACTCCACCTTTCGATGATTTGAAACTCTCCTGTGAGTCCAGTTTTAGCTTACGATGCTTCAATTCAGGTTTACAGTATCCCTTGGACCTTCTTATTGACGATGAAACACAGAAATTGCATCCGAATTTAATACAAAAGGCATAATGCCGACTTAAGTACAAGAGGTCTGACACTCTAACTTTCTATGTTTTGAACATCTCCTGTGAGTCCAGTTTTAGATTCCGATGCTTCACTTCAGGTTTACTGTATCCCTTGGACCTTCTTATTGACGCTGAAACACAGAAACTGCATCCGAATTTAATACAAAAGGCACAATGCCGACTTAAGTACAAGAGGACTGACACTCTGATTTTCTCCTGTGAGGGCAGTTTTAGATTCCGATGCTTCACATCAGGTTTACTGTATCCCTTGGACCTTCTTATTGAAGATGAAACACAGAATTTGCATCCAAATTAAATACAAACGGCACAATGCTGACTTAAGTACAAGAGGACTGACACTCTAACTTTCTATGACTTGAACCTCTCCTGTGAGTCCAGTTTTAGATTCCGAAGCTCCACATCAGGTCTACTGTATCTCTTGGACCTTCTTATTTATGATGAATCACAGTGATAACTTCCGAATTCAATACAAAAGGCACAATACCGACTTAAGTAGAAGGGGACTGACACTCTAACTCACTATGATTTGAACCTCTCCTGTGAGTCCAGTTTTAGATTCCGATGCTTCACTTCAGGTTTATTGTATCCCTTGGACATTCTATATCACGATGAAACACAGAAATTGCATCCAAATTTAATACAAAAGGCACAATGCCGACTTAAGCACAAGAGGACTGACACTCTAACTTTCTATGATTTGAACCTCACCTGTGAGTCCAGTTTTAGATTCCGTTGCCTCAATTCAGGTTTACTGTATCCCTTGGACCTTCTTTTTGACGATGAATCACAGAAATTGCATCCGAATTTAATACAAAAGGCACAATGCCGACTTAAGTACAAGAGGACTGACACTCTTACTCTCTACGATTTGAACCTCTCCAGTGAGTCAAGTTTTAGATTCCGATGCGTCACTTCAGGTTTACTGTATCCGTTATACTTTCTTATCGTCTATGAAACACAGAAATCGCCTCGGAATTTAATACAAAAGGCACAATTCCGACTTAAGTACAAGAGGACTGACACACTAATTTTCTATGATTTGAACCTCTCCTGTGAGTACGGTTTTAGATTCCGATGCTTCACATCAGGTTTTCTGTATCCCTTGGACCTTCTAATTGACGATGAAACACAGAAATTGCATCCGAATTTTATACAAAAGGCTTAATGCGGACATAAGTACAAGAGGACTGACACTCTAACTTTCGATGATTTGAACTTCTCCTGTGGGTCCAGTTTTACATTCCGATGCTTCAATTCAGTTTTACTGTATCCCTTGGACTTTCTTATTGACGATGAAACACAGAAATTGCATCCGAATTTAAACAAAAGGCACAATGCCAACTTAAGTACAAGAGCATTGACACTCTAATTTTCTATGGTTTGAACCTCTCCAGTGAGTCCAGTTTTAGATTCTGATGCTTCACTTCAGGTTTACTGTATCCCTTGGACCTTCTAATTGACGATGAAACACCTAAATTGCATCCGAATTTAATACAAAAGGCACAATGCCGACTTAAGTACAAGAGGACTGACACTCTTACTTTCGATAATTTGAACTTCTCCTGTTGGTCCAGTTTTACATTTCGATGCTTCAATTCAGGTTTACTGTATCCCTTGGACCTTCATATTGACGATGAAACACAGAAATTGCATCCGAATTTAGTACAAAAAGCACAAAGCCGACTTAAGGACAAGAGGGCTGACACTCTAATTTTCTATGGTTTGAACCTCTCCTGTGAATCCAGTTTTAGATTCCGATGCTTCACTTCAGGTTTACTGTATCCCTTGGACTTTCTTATTGACGATGAAACACTGAAATTGCATCCAAATTTAATACAAAAGGCACAAAGCCGACTTAAGTACAAGAGGACTGACACTCTAACTTTCTATGATTTGAAAAACTCCTGTGAGTCCAGTTTAAGATTCCGATGCATTACTTCAGGTTTAGTGTATCCCTTGGGCCTTCTTATTGACGATGAAACACAGAAATTGCATCCGAATTTAATACAAAAGGCACAATGCCGAGTTAAGTACAAGAGGACTGACACTCTAACTTTCTATGATTTGAACCTCTCCTGTGAGTCCAGTTTTAGATTCCGATGCTTCAGTTCAGGTTTACTGTATCCCTTGGACCTTCTTATTGACGATGAAACACAGAAATTGGATCCGAATTTAATACAAAAGACACAATGCCGACTTAAGTACAAGACGAAAGACACTCTAACTTTCTATGATTTGAACCTCTCCTGTGAGTCCAGTTTTAGATTCCGATGCCTCACATCAGGTTTACTGTATCTCTTGGACCTTCTTATTGATGATGAAACACAGAAATTACATCCGAATTCAATACAAAAGGCACAATACCGACTTAAGTAAAAGAGGACTGACACTCTAACTCTCTATGATTTGAACCTCTCCTGTGAGTCCAGTTTTAGGTTTCGATGCTTCACTTCAAGTTTACTGTATCCGTTGGACCTTCATATTGACGATGAAACACAGAAATTGCATCCAAATTTAACACAAAAGGCACAGTGCCGACTTAAGTACAAGAGGACTGACACTCTAACTCTCTACGATTTAAACCTCTCCTGTGAGTCCAGTTTTAGATTCCGATGCTTCAATTCAGGTTTACTGTGTCCCTTGGACCTTCTTATTGACGATGAAACTCAGATATTGCATCCGAATTTAATAAGAAATGCACAATGCCGACTTAAGTACAAGAGGATTGAGACCCTAACTTTCTATGATTTGAACCTCTCCAGTGGTCCAGTTTTAGATTCCGATGCTTCACTTCAGGTTTACTGTATCCCTTGGACTTTCTTATCGTCGATGAAACACAGAAATTGCATCCGAATTTAATAGAAAAGGCACAATGCCGACTTAAGTACAAGAGGACTGACACTCTAACTTTCTATGATTTGAACCTCTCCTGTGAGTCCAGTTTTAGATTCCGATGCTTCACTTCAGGTTTACTGTATCCCTTGGATCTTCTTATTGAGGGTGAAACACAGAAATTGCATCCGAATTTAATACAAAAGGCACAATGCCGACTTAAGTACAAGAGGACTGACACTCTAACTCTCTATGATTTGAACCTCTCCTGTGAGTCCAGTTTTAGATTCCGATGATTCACATCAGGTTTACTGTATCTCTTGGACCTTCTTATTGACGATGAAACACAGAAATTGGATCCAAATTTAATAAAAGAAGCACATAGCCGACTCAAGCACAAGAGGACTGAAACTCCACCTTTCGATGATTTGAAACTCTCCTGTGAGTCCAGTTTTAGATTCCGATGCTTCAATTCAGGTTTACTGTATCCCTTGGACCTTCTTATTGACGATGAAACACAGAAATTGCATCCGAATTTAATACAAAAGGCATAATGCCGACTTAAGTACAAGAGGTCTGACACTCTAACTTTCTATGTTTTGAACATCTCCTGTGAGTCCAGTTTTAGATTCCGATGCTTCACTTCAGGTTTACTGTATCCCTTGGACCTTCTTATTGACGCTGAAACACAGAAACTGCATCCGAATTTAATACAAAAGGCACAATGCCGACTTAAGTACAAGAGGACTGACACTCTGATTTTCTCCTGTGAGGGCAGTTTTAGATTCCGATGCTTCACATCAGGTTTACTGTATCCCTTGGACCTTCTTATTGAAGATGAAACACAGAATTTGCATCCAAATTAAATACAAACGGCACAATGCTGACTTAAGTACAAGAGGACTGACACTCTAACTTTCTATGACTTGAACCTCTCCTGTGAGTCCAGTTTTAGATTCCGAAGCTCCACATCAGGTCTACTGTATCTCTTGGACCTTTTTATTTATGATGAAACACAGTGATAACTTCCGAATTCAATACAAAAGGCACAATACCGACTTAAGTAGAAGGGGACTGACACTCTAACTCACTATGATTTGAAACTCTCCTGTGAGTCCAGTTTTAGATTCCGATGCTTCACTTCAGGTTTATTGTATCCCTTGGACATTCTATATCACGATGAAACACAGAAATTGCATCCAAATTTAATACAAAAGGCACAATGCCGACTTAAGCACAAGAGGACTGACACTCTAACTTTCTATGATTTGAACCTCACCTGTGAGTCCAGTTTTAGATTCCGTTGCCTCAATTCAGGTTTACTGTATCCCTTGGACCTTCTTTTTGACGATGAATCACAGAAATTGCATCCGAATTTAATACAAAAGGCACAATGCCGACTTAAGTACAAGAGGACTGACACTCTTACTCTCTACGATTTGAACCTCTCCAGTGAGTCAAGTTTTAGATTCCGATGCGTCACTTCAGGTTTACTGTATCCGTTGTACTTTCTTATCGTCGATGAAACACAGAAATCGCCTCGGAATTTAATACAAAAGGCACAATTCCGACTTAAGTACAAGAGGACTGACACACTAATTTTCTATGATTTGAACCTCTCCTGTGAGTACGGTTTTAGATTCCGATGCTTCACATCAGGTTTTCTGTATCCCTTGGACCTTCTAATTGACGATGAAACACAGAAATTGCATCCGAATTTTATACAAAAGGCTTAATGCGGACATAAGTACAAGAGGACTGACACTCTAACTTTCGATGATTTGAACTTCTCCTGTGGGTCCAGTTTTACATTCCGATGCTTCAATTCAGTTTTACTGTATCCCTTGGACTTTCTTATTGACGATGAAACACAGAAATTGCATCCGAATTTAAACAAAAGGCACAATGCCAACTTAAGTACAAGAGCATTGACACTCTAATTTTCTATGGTTTGAACCTCTCCAGTGAGTCCAGTTTTAGATTCTGATGCTTCACTTCAGGTTTACTGTATCCCTTGGACCTTCTAATTGACGATGAAACACCTAAATTGCATCCGAATTTAATACAAAAGGCACAATGCCGACTTAAGTACAAGAGGACTGACACTCTAACTTTCTATGATTTGAACCACTCCTGTGAGTCCAGTTTAAGATTCCGATGCTTCACTTCAGGTTTACTGTATCCTTTGGACATTCTCATTCAAGATGAAACACAGAAATTACATCCAAATTTAATACAAAAGGCACAATGCCGACTGAAGCACAAGTGGACTGACACTCTAACTTTCTATGATTTGAACCTCACCTGTGAATCCAGTTTTAGATTCCGTTGCTTCAATTCAGGTTTACTGTATCCCTTGGACCTTCTTATTGAAGATGAATCACAGACATTGCATCCGAATTAAATACAAAAGGCACAATGAAATCTTAAGTACAAGAGGACTGACACTCTAACGTTCTACGATTTGAACCCTCCAGTGAGTCAAGTTTTAGATTCCGATGCTTCACTTTAGGTTTACTGTATCCCTTGGACTTTCTTATCGTCGATGAAACACAGAAATTGCATCCAAATTTAATACAAAAGGCACAATGCCGACTTAAGTACAAGAGGACTGACACTCTAAATTTATATGATTTGAACCCCTCCTGTGAGTCCAGTTTTAGATTCCGAAGGTTCACATCAGGTTTACTGTATCCCTTGGATCTTCTTATTGACGATGAAACACAGAAATTGCGTCCATATTTTATACAAAAGGAACAATGCCGACTTAAGTACAAGAGGACTGACACTCTAACTTTCGATAATTTGAACTTCTCCTGTTGGTCCAGTTTTACATTTCGATGCTTCAATTCAGGTTTACTGTATCCCTTGGACCTTCATATTGACGATGAAACACAGAAATTGCATCCGAATTTAGTACAAAAAGCACAAAGCCGACTTAAGGACAAGAGGGCTGACACTCTAATTTTCTATGGTTTGAACCTCTCCTGTGAATCCAGTTTTAGATTCCGATGCTTCACTTCAGGTTTACTGTATCCCTTGGACTTTCTTATTGACGATGAAACACTGAAATTGCATCCAAATTTAATACAAAAGGCACAAAGCCGACTTAAGTACAAGAGGACTGACACTCTAACTTTCTATGATTTGAAAAAACTCCTGTGAGTCCAGTTTAAGATTCCGATGCATTACTTCAGGTTTAGTGTATCCCTTGGGCCTTCTTATTGACGATGAAACACAGAAATTGCATCCGAATTTAATACAAAAGGCACAATGCCGACTTAAGTGCAAGAGGACTGACACTCTAACTTTCTATGATTTGAACCTCTCCTGGGAGTCCGGTTTTAGATTCCGATGCTTCACTTCAGGTTTACTGTATCCCTTGGACTTTCTTATTGACGATGAAACACAGAAATTGCATCCAAATTTAATACAAAAGGCACAGTGCCGACTTAAGTACAAGAGGACTGACACTCTAACTCTCTACGATTTAAACCTCTCCTGTGAGTCCAGTTTTAGATTCCGATGCTTCAATTCAGGTTTACTGTGTCCCTTGGACCTTCTTATTGACGATGAAACACAGAAATTGCATCCGAATTTAATACAAAATGCACAATGCCGACTTAAGTACAAGAGGATTGAGACCCTAACTTTCTATGATTTGAACCTCTCCAGTGGTCCAGTTTTAGATTCCGATGCTTCACTTCAGGTTTACTGTGTCCCTTGGACTTTCTTATCGTCGATGAAACACAGAAATTGAACCGAATTTAATAGAAAAGGCACAATGCCGACTTAAGTACAAGAGGACTGACACTCTAACGTTCTATGATTTGAACCTCTCCTGTGAGTCCAGTTTTAGATTCCGATGCTTCACTTCAGGTTTACTGTATCCCTTGGATCTTCTTATTGCGGATGAAACACAGAAATTGCATCCGAATTTAATACAAAAGGCACAATGCCGACTTAAGTACAAGAGGACTGACACTCTAACTTTCTATGATTTGAACCTCTCCTGGGAGTCCGGTTTTAGATTCCGATGCTTCACATCAGGTTTTCTGTATGTCTTGGACCTTCTTATTGATGATGAAACACAGAAATTACATCCGAATTCAATACAAAAGGCACAATACCGACTTAAGTACAAGAGGACTGACACTCTAACTCTCTATGATTTGAACCTCTCCTGTGAGTCCAGTTTTAGATTCCGATGCTTCACATCAGGTTTACTGTATCTCTTGGACCTTCTTATTGACGATGAAACACAGAAATTGCATCCAAATTTAATAAAAAAACACATTGCCGACTCAAGCACAAGAGGACTGAAACTCTAACTTTCGATGATTTGAACCTCTCCTGTGAGTCCAGTTTTAGATTCCGATGCTTCAATTCAGGTTTACTGTATCCCTTGGACCTTCTTATTGACGATGAAACACAGAAATTGCATCCGAATTTAATACAAAAGGCACAATGCCGACTTAAGTACAAGAGGTCTGACACTCTAACTTTCTATGTTTTGAACATCTCCTGTGAGTCCAGTTTTAGATTCCGATGCTTCACTTCAGGTTTACTGTATCCCTTGGACTTTCTTATTGACGCTGAAACACAGAAACTTCATCCGAATTTAATACAAAAGGCACAATGCCGATTTAAGTACAAGAGGACTGACACTCTGACTTTCTCCTGTGAGGGCAGTTTTAGATTCCGATGCTTCACATCAGGTTTACTGTATCCCTTGGACCTTCTTATTGAAGATGAAACACAGAATTTGCATCCAAATTTAATACAAACGGCACAATGCTGACTTAAGTACAAGAGGACTGACACTCTAACTTTCTATGACTTGAACCTCTCCTGTGAGTCCAGTTTTAGATTCCGAAGCTTCACATCAGGCTTACTGTATCTCTTGGACCTTCTTATTGATGATGAAACACAGTAATAACATCCGAATTCAATACAAAAGGCACAATACCGACTTAAGTACAAGGGGACTGACACTCTAACTCTCTATGATTTGAACCTCTCCTGTGAGTCCAGTTTTAGATTCCGATGCTTCACTTCAGGTTTACTGTATCCCTTGGACATTCTTATTCACGATGAAACACAGAAATTGCATCCAAATTTAATACAAAAGGCACAATGCCGACTTAAGCACAAGAGGATTGACACTCTAACTTTCTATGATTTGAACCTCACCTGTGAGTCCAGTTTTAGATTCCGTTGCCTCAATTCAGGTTTACTGTATCCCTTGGACCTTCTTTTTGACGATGAAACACAGAAATTGCATCCGAATTTAAACAAAAGGCACAATGCCAACTTAAGTACAAGAGGATTGACACTCTAATTTTCTATGGTTTGAACCTCTCCAGGGAGTCCAGTTTTAGATTCTGATGTTTCACTTCAGGTTTACTGTATCCCTTGGACCTTCTAATTGACGATGAAACACCTAAATTGCATCCGAATTTAATACAAAAGGCACAATGCCGACTTAAGTACAAGAGGACTGACACTCTAACTTTCTATGATTTGAACCACTCCTGTGAGTCCAGTTTCAGATTCCGATGCTTCACTTCAGGTTTACTGTATCCCTTGGACATTCTTATTCACGATGAAACACAGAAATTACATCCAAATTTAATACAAAAGGCACAATGCCGACTGAAGCACAAGAGGACTGACACTCTAACTTTCTATGATTTGAACCTCACCTGTGAGTCCAGTTTTAGATTCCGTTGCTTCAATTCAGGTTTACTGTATCCCTTGGACCTTCTTATTGAAGATGAATCACAGACATTGCATCCGAATTTAATACAAAAGGCACAAAGAAGACTTAAGTACAAGAGGACTGACACTCTAACGTTCTACGATTTGAACCTCTCCAGTGAGTCAAGTTTTAGATTCCGATGCTTCACTTTAGGTTTACTGTATCCCTTGGACTTTCTTATCGTCGATGAAACACAGAAATTGCATCCAAGTTTAATACAAAAGGCACAATGCCGACTTAAGTACAAGAGGACTGACACTCTAAATTTATATGATTTGAACCCCTCCTGTGAGTCCAGTTTTAGATTCCGAAGGTTCACATCAGGTTTACTGTATCCCTTGGACCTTCTTATTGACGATGAAACACAGAAATTGCGTCCGAGTTTAATACAAAAGGCACAAAGCCGACTTAAGTACAAGAGGGCTGACACTCTAATTTTCTATGGTTTGAACATCTCCTGTGAATCCAGTTTTAGATTCCGATGTTTCACTTCAGGTTTACTGTATCCCTTGGACTTTCTTATTGACGTTGAAACACTGAAATTCCATCCGAATTTAATACAAAAGGCACAATGTCGACTTAAGTACAAGAGGACTGACACTCTAATTTTCTATGGTTTGAACCTCTCCTGTGAATCCAGTTTTAGATTCCGATGCTTCACTTCAGGTTTACTGTATCCCTTGGACTTTCTTATTGACGATGAAACACTGAAATTGCATCCGAATTTAATACAAAAGGCACAATGCCGACTTAAGTACACGAGGACTGACACTCTAACTTTCTATGATTTGATAAACTCCTGTGAGTCCAGTTTAAGATTCCGATGCATTACTTCAGGTTTAGTGTATCCCTTGGGCCTTCTTATTGACGATGAAACACAGAAATTGCATCCGAATTTAATACAAAAGGCACAATGCCGATTTAAGTACTAGAGGACTGACACTCTAACTCTCTATGATTTGAATCTCTCCTGTGAGTCCAGTTTTAGATTCCGATGCCTCACTTCAGGTTTACTGTATCCCTTGGACCTTCTTATTGACGATGAAACACAGAAATGGCATCCGAATTTAATACAAAATGCACAATGCCGACTTAAGTACAAGAGGACTGACACTCTAACTTTCTGTGAATTGAACCACGCCTGTGAGCCCAGTTTAAGATTCCGATGCTTCACTTCAGGTTTACTGTATCCCTTGGACTTTCTTATTGACGATGAAACACAGAAATTGCATTCGAATTTAATACAAAATGCACAATGCCGACTTAAGTACAAGAGGACTGACACTCTAACTTTCTGTGATTTGAACCTCTCCTGTGAGTCCAGTATTAGTGTCCGATGCTTCACTTCAGGTTTACTGTATCCCTTGGACCTTCTTATTGACGATGAAACACAGAAATTGCATCCGAATTGAATATAAAAAGCACAATGCCGACTTAAGTACAAGAGGACTGACACTCTAACTTTCTATGATTTGAACCTCACCTGTGAGTCCAGTTTTAGATTCCGTTGCCTCAATTCAGGTTTACTGTATCCCTTGGACCTTCTTTTTGACGATGAATCTCAGAAATTGCATCCGAATTTAATACAAAAGGCACAATGCCGACTTAAGTACAAGAGGACTGACACTCTTACTCTCTACGATTTGAACCTGTCCAGTGAGTCAAGTTTTAGATTCCGATGCGTCACTTCAGGTTTACTGTATCCCTTGGACCTTCTAATTGACGATGAAACACCTAAATTGCATCCGAATTTAATACAAAAGGCACAATGCCGACTTAAGTACAAGAGGACTGACACTCTAACTTTCTATGATTTGAACCACTCCTGTGAGTCCAGTTTAAGATTCCGATGCTTCACTTCAGGTTTACTGTATCCCTTGGACATTCTTATTCACGATGAAACACAGAAATTACATCCAAATTTAATACAAAAGGCACAATGCCGACTGAAGCACAAGAGGACTGACACTCTAATTTTCGATGATTTGAACCTCTCCTGTGAGTCCAGTTTTAGATTCCGATACTTATATTCAGGTTAACTGTATCCCTTGGACCTTCTTATTTACGATGAAACACAGAAATTGCATCCGAATTTAATACAAAATGCACAATGCTGTCTTAAGTACAAGAGGACTGAAACTCTAACATTCTATGATTTGAACCTCTCCTGTGAGTTCAGTTTTAGATTCCGATGCTTCACTTCAGGTCTACTGTATCCCTTGGACCTTCTTTTTGAAGATGAAACACAGAAATTGCATCCGAATTTAATACAAAAGGCACAATGCCGACTTAAGTACAAGAGGACTGACACTCTAACTTTCTATGATTTGAACCTTCCTGGAAGTCCGGTTTTAGATTCCGATGCTTCACTTCAGGTTTACTGTATCCCTTGGACTTTCTTATTGACGATGAAACACAGAAATTGCATCCAAATTTAATACAAAAGGCACAGTGCCGACTTAAGTACAAGAGGACTGACACTCTAACTCTCTACGATTTAAACCTCTCCTGTGAGTCCAGTTTTAGATTCCGATGCTTCAATTCAGGTTTACTGTGTCCCTTGGACCTTCTTACTGACGATGAAACATAGAAATTGCATCCGAATTTAATACAAAAGCACAATGCCGACTTAAGTACAAGAGGACTGACACTCTAACCTTGTATGATTTGAACCACTCCTGTGAGTCCAGTTTGAGATTCCGATTCTTCACTTTAGTTATACGGTATACCTTGGACCTTCTTATTGACGATGAAACACAGAAATTGCATCTAAATTTAATACAAATGGCACATTACCGACTTAAGTACAAGAGGACTGACACTCTAACTTTCTATGATTTGAACCTCTCCAGTGAGTCCAGTTTTAGATTCCGATGCTTTACTTCAGGTTTACTGTTTCCCTTGGACCTTCTTATTGACGATGAAACACAGAAATTGCTTCCGAATTTAATACAAAAGGCACAATGCCGACTTAAGTACAAGAGGACTGACACACAAACGTTCTATGATTTGAACCTCTCCTGTGAGTCCAGTTTTAGATTCCGATGCTTCACTTCAGGTTTACTGTATCCCTTGGACCTTCTTATTGACGATAAGGCACAATGCCGACTTAAGTACAAGAGGATTGACACTCTAACTTTCCATGATTTGAACCTCTGCTGTGAGTCCAGTTTTAGATTCCGATGCTTCATTTCAGGTTTACTGTATCCCTTGGTCCTTCTTATTGACGATGAAACACAGAAATTGCATCCGAATTTAATACAAAAGGCACATTGCCGACTTAAGTACAAGAGGATTGACACTCTAACTTTCGATTATTTGAACCTCTCCTCTTAGTCCAGTTTTAGATTCCGATGCTTCACTTCAGGTTTACTGTATACCTTGGACCTTCTTATTGACGATGAAACACAGAAATTGCATCCGAATTTAATACAGAAGGCACAATGCCGACATAAGTACAAGAGGACTGACACTCTGACTTTCTCCTGTGAGGGCAGTTTTAGATTCCGATGCTTGACATCAGGTTTACTGTATCCCTTGGACCTTCTTATTGAAGATGAAACACAGAATCCAATACAAATTTAATACAAAAGGCACAATGCTGACTTAAGTACAAGAGGACTGATACTCTAACTTTCTGTGACTTGAAACTCTCCTGTGAGTCCAGTTTTAGATTCCGATGCTTCACTTCAGGTTTTCTGTATCCCTTGGACCTTCTTTTTGACGATGAAACACAGAAATTGCATCCGAATTTAATACAAAAGGCACAATGCCGACTTAAGTACAAGAGGACTGACACACTAACTTTCTATGATTTGAACCTCTCCATTGAGCCCAGTTTTAGATTCCGATGCTTCAATTCAGGTTTACTGTTTCCCTTGGACCTTCTTATTGACGATGAAACACAGAAATTGCATCCGAATTAAATACAAAAGGCACAATGCTGTCTTAAGTACAAGAGAACTGACACTCTAACATTCTATGATTTGAACCTCTGCTGTGAGTCCAGTTTTAGATTCCGATGCTTCACTTCAGGTATACTGTTTACCTTGGACCTTCTTATTGGCGATGAAACACAGAAATTGCATCCGAATTTAATTCCAAAGGGACAATGCTAACTTAAGTACAAGAGGACTGACACTCTAACTTTCTATGATTTGAACCTCTCCTGTGAGTCCAGTATTAGTGTCCGATGCTTCACTTCAGGTTTACTGTATACCTTGCACCTTCTTATTGACGATGAAACACAGAAATTGCATCCGAATTGAATATAAAAAGCACAATGCCGACTTAAGTACAAGAGGACTGACACTCTCACCTTCTACGATTTGAACCAATTCTGTGAGTCCAGTTTTAGATTCCGATGCTTCACTTCAGGTTTACTGTATCTCTTGGACCTTCTTATTGATGATGAAACACAGAAATTACATCCGACTTCAATACAAAAGGCACAATAACAACGTAAATACAAGAGGACTGACATTCTAACTCTCTATGATTTGAACCTCTCCTGTGAGTCCAGTTTTAGATTCCGATGGCCAGTTCAGGTTTACTGTATCCCTTGGACCTTCTTATTGACTTTGAAACACAGTAATTGCATCCAAATATAATACAAAAGGCACAATGCCGACTTAAGTACAAGAGGACTGACACTCTAACTTTCTATGATTTGAACCTCTCCTGTGAGTCCAGTTTTAGATTCCGATGCTTCACTTCAGGTTTACTGTATCCCTTGGACTTTCTTATTGACGATGAAACACAGACATTGCATCCGAATTTAATACAAAAGGCACAATGCCGACTTAAGTACAAGAGGACTGACACTCTAATTTTCGATGATTTGAACCTCTCCTGTGAGTCCAGTTTTAGATTCCGATACTTATATTCAGGTTAACTGTATCCCTTGGACCTTCTTATTTACGATGAAACACAGAAATTGCATCCGAATTTAATACCAAATGCACAATGCTGTCTTAAGTACAAGAGGACTGAAACTCTAACATTCTATGATTTGAACCTCTCCTGTGAGTTCAGTTTTAGATTCCGATGCTTCACTTCAGGTCTACTGTATCCCTTGGACCTTCTTTTTGAAGATGAAACACAGAAATTGCATCCGAATTTAATACAAAAGGCACAATGCCGACTTAAGTACAAGAGGACTGACACTCTAACTTTCTATGATTTGAACCTTCCTGGAAGTCCGGTTTTAGATTCCGATGCTTCACTTCAGGTTTACTGTATCCCTTGGACTTTCTTATTGACGATGAAACACAGAAATTGCATCCAAATTTAATACAAAAGGCACAGTGCCGACTTAAGTACAAGAGGACTGACACTCTAACTCTCTACGATTTAAACCTCTCCTGTGAGTCCAGTTTTAGATTCCGATGCTTCAATTCAGGTTTACTGTGTCCCTTGGACCTTCTTATTGACGATGAAACATAGAAATTGCATCCGAATTTAATACAAAAGCACAATGCCGACTTAAGTACAAGAGGACTGACACTCTAACCTTGTATGATTTGAACCACTCCTGTGAGTCCAGTTTTAGATTCCGATTCTTCACTTTAGTTATACGGTATACCTTGGACCTTCTTATTGACGATGAAACACAGAAATTGCATCAAAATTTAATACAAATGGCACATTACCGACTTAAGTACAAGAGGACTGACACTCTAACTTTCTATGATTTGAACCTCTCCAGTGAGTCCAGTTTTAGATTCCGATGCTTTACTTCAGGTTTACTGTTTCCCTTGGACCTTCTTATTGACGATGAAACACAGAAATTGCTTCCGAATTTAATACAAAAGGCACAATGCCGACTTAAGTACAAGAGGACTGACACACAAACGTTCTATGATTTGAACCTCTCCTGTGAGTCCAGTTTTAGATTCCGATGCTTCACTTCAGGTTTACTGTATCCCTTGGACCTTCTTATTGACGATAAGGCACAATGCCGACTTAAGTACAAGAGGATTGACACTCTAACTTTCCATGATTTGAACCTCTGCTGTGAGTCCAGTTTTAGTTTCCGATGCTTCACTTCAGGTTTACTGTATCCCTTGGTCCTTCTTATTGACGATGAAACACAGAAATTGCATCCGAATTTAATACAAAAGGCACATTGCCGACTTAAGTACAAGAGGATTGACACTCTAACTTTCGATTATTTGAACCTCTCCTCTTAGTCCAGTTTCAGATTCCGATGCTTCACTTCAGGTTTACTGTATACCTTGGACCTTCTTATTGACGATGAAACACAGAAATTGCATCCGAATTTAATACAGAAGGCAGAATGCCGACATAAGTACAAGAGGACTGACACTCTGACTTTCTCCTGTGAGGGCAGTTTTAGATTCCGATGCTTGACATCAGGTTTACTGTATCCCTTGGACCTTCTTATTGAAGATGAAACACAGAATCCAATACAAATTTAATACAAAAGGCACAATGCTGACTTAAGTACAAGAGGACTGATACTCTAACTTTCTGTGACTTGAACCTCTCCTGTGAGTCCAGTTTTTGATTCCGATGCTTCACTTCAGGTTTTCTGTATCCCTTGGACCTTCTTTTTGACGATGAAACACAGAAATTGCATCCGAATTTAATACAAATGGCACAATGCCGACTTAAGTACAAGAGGACTGACACACTAACTTTCTATGATTTGAACCTCTCCATTGAGCCCAGTTTTAGATTCCGATGCTTCAATTCAGGTTTACTGTTTCCCTTGGACCTTCTTATTGACGATGAAACACAGAAATTGCATCCGAATTAAATACAAAAGGCACAATGCTGTCTTAAGTACAAGAGAACTGACACTCTAACATTCTATGATTTGAACCTCTGCTGTGAGTCCAGTTTTAGATTCCGATGCTTCACTTCAGGTATACTGTTTACCTTGGACCTTCTTATTGGCGATGAAACACAGAAATTGCATCCGAATTTAATACAAAAGGCACAATGCTAACTTAAGTACAAGAGGACTGACACTCTAACTTTCTATGATTTGAACCTCTCCTGTGAGTCCAGTATTAGTGTCCGATGCTTCACTTCAGGTTTACTGTATACCTTGCACCTTCTTATTGACGATGAAACACAGAAATTGCATCCGAATTGAATATAAAAATCACAATGCCGACTTAAGTACAAGGGGACTGACACTCTCACCTTCTACGATTTGAACCAATTCTGTGAGTCCAGTTTTAGATTCCGATGCTTCACTTCAGGTTTACTGTATCTCTTGGACCTTCTTATTGATGATGAAACACAGAAATTACATCCGACTTCAATACAAAAGGCACAATAACAACGTAAATACAAGAGGACTGGCACTCTAACTCTCTATGATTTGAACCTCTCCTGTGAGTCCAGTTTTAGATTCCGATGCTTCACTTCAGGTTTACTGTATCCCTTGGACCTTCTTTTTGACGATGAAACACAGATATTGCAACCGAATTTAATACAAAAGGCACAATGCCGACTTAAGTACAAGAGGACTGACACTCTAATTTTCGATGATTTGAACCTCTCAGGTGAGTCCAGTTTTAGATTCCGATTCTTATATTCAGGTTAACTGTATCCCTTGGACCTTCTTAATTACGATGAAACACAGAAATTGCATCCGAATTTAATACAAAATGCACAATGCTGTCTTAAGTACAAGAGGACTGAAACTCTAAGATTCTATGATTTGAACCTCTCCTGTGAGTTCAGTTTTAGATTCCGATGCTTCACTTCAGGTCTACTGTATCCCTTGGACCTTCTTTTTGAAGATGAAACACAGAAATTGCATCCGAATTTAATACAAAAGGCACAATGCCGACTTAAGTACAAGAGGACTGACACACTAACTTTCAATGATTTGAACCTCTCCTGCGAGTCCAGTTTTAGATTCCGATGCTTCACTTCAGGTTTACTGTTTCCCTTGGACCTTCTTATTGACGATGTAATACAGATATTGCATCCGAATTTAATACAAAAGGCACACTTCTGTCTTAAGTACAAGAGTACTGACACTCTAACTTTCTATGATTTGAACCTCTGCTGTGAGTCCAGTTTTAGAGTCCGATGCTTCACTTCAGGTATACTGTTTACCTTGGACCTTCTTATTGGCGATGAAACACAGTAGTTGCATCCGAATTTAATACAAAAGGCACACAGCTGACTTAAGTACAAGAGGACTGACACCCTAACTTTCTATGTTTTGAACCTCTCCTCTTAGTCCAGTTTTAGATTCCGATGCTTCACTTCAGGTTTACTGTATACCTTGGACCTTCTTATTGACGATGAAACATAGAAATTGCATCCGAATTTAATACAAAAGCACAATGCCGACTTAAGTACAAGAGGACTGACACTCTAACCTTGTATGATTTGAACCACTCCTGTGAGTCCAGTTTTAGATTCCGATTCTTCACTTTAGTTATACGGTATACCTTGGACCTTCTTATTGACGATGAAACACAGAAATTGCATCTAAATTTAATACAAATGGCACATTACCGACTTAAGTACAAGAGGACTGACACTCTAACTTTCTATGATTTGAACCTCTCCAGTGAGTCCAGTTTTGGATTCCGATGCTTTACTTCAGGTTTACTGTTTCCCTTGGACCTTCTTATTGACGATGAAACACAGAAATTGCATCCGAATTTAATACAAAAGGCACAATGCCGACTTAAGTACAAGAGGACTGACACACAAACGTTCTATGATTTGAACCTCTCCTGTGAGTCCAGTTTTAGGTTCCGATGCTTCACTTCAGGTTTACTGTATCCCTTGGACCTTCTTATTGACGATAAGGCACAATGCCGACTTAAGTACAAGAGGATTGACACTCTAACTTTCCATGATTTGAACCTCTGCTGTGAGTCCAGTTTTAGATTCCGATGCTTCACTTCAGGTTTACTGTATCCCTTGGACCTTCTTATTGACGATAAGGCACAATGCCGACTTAAGTACAAGAGGATTGACACTCTAACTTTCCATGAATTGAACCTCTGCTGTGAGTCCAGTTTTAGATTCCGATGCTTCACTTCAGGTTTACTGTATCCCTTGGACCTTCTTATTGACGATGAAACACAGAAATTGCATCCGAATTTAATACAAAAGGCACAATGCCGCTTTAAGTACAAGAGGACTGGCACTCTAACTCTCTATGATTTGAACCTCTCCTGTGAGTCCAGTTTTAGATTCCGATGCTTCACTTCAGGTTTACTGTATCCCTTGGACCTTCTTTTTGACGATGAAACACAGATATTGCAACCGAATTTAATACAAAAGGCACAATGCCGACTTAAGTACAAGAGGACTGACACTCTAATTTTCGATGATTTGAACCTCTCCTGTGAGTCCAGTTTTAGATTCCGATCCTTATATTCAGGTTAACTGTATCCCTTGGACCTTCTTATTTACGATGAAACATAGAAATTGCATCCGAATTTAATACAAAATGCACAATGCTGTCTTAAGTACAAGAGGACTGAAACTCTAACATTCTATGATTTGAACCTCTCCTGTGAGTTCAGTTTTAGATTCCGATGCTTCACTTCAGGTCTACTGTATCCCTTGGACCTTCTTTTTGAAGATGAAACACAGAAATTGCATCCGAATTTAATACAAAAGGCACAATGCCGACTTAAGTACAAGAGGACTGACACACTAACTTTCAATGATTTGAACCTCTCCTGCGAGTCCAGTTTTAGATTCCGATGCTTCACTTCAGGTTTACTGTTTCCCTTGGACCTTCTTATTGACGATGAAATACAGATATTGCATCCGAATTTAATACAAAAGGCACACTTCTGTCTTAAGTACAAGAGTACTGACACTCTAACTTTCTATGATTTGAACCTCTGCTGTGAGTCCAGTTTTAGAGTCCGATGCTTCACTTCAGGTATACTGTTTACCTTGGACCTTCTTATTGGCGATGAAACACAGTAGTTGCATCCGAATTTAATACAAAAGGCACACAGCTGACTTAAGTACAAGAGGACTGACACCCTAACTTTCTATGTTTTGAACCTCTCCTCTTAGTCCAGTTTTAGATTCCGATGCTTCACTTCAGGTTTACTGTATACCTTGGACCTTCTTATTGACGATGAAACATAGAAATTGCATCCGAATTTAATACAAAAGCACAATGCCGACTTAAGTACAAGAGGACTGACACTCTAACCTTGTAAGATTTGAACCACTCCTGTGAGTCCAGTTTTAGATTCCGATTCTTCACTTTAGTTATACGGTATATCTTGGACCTTCTTATTGACGATAAGGCACAATGCCGACTTGAGTACAAGAGGATTGACACTCTAACTTTCCATGATTTGAACCTCTGCTGTGAGTCCAGTTTTAGATTCCGATGCTTCACTTCAGGTTTACTGTATCCCTTGGACCTTCTTATTGACGATGAAACACAGAAATTGCATCCGAATTTAATACAAAAGGCACATTGCCGACTTAAGTACAAGAGGATTGACACTCTAACTTTCGATTATTTGAACCTCTCCTCTTAGTCCAGTTTTAGATTCCGATGCTTCACTTCAGGTTTACTGTATACCTTGGACCTTCTTATTGACGATGAAACACAGAAATTGCATCCGAGATTAATACAAAAGGCACAATGCCGACTTAAGTACAAGAGGACTCACACACTAACTTTCTATGATTTGAACCTCTCCTGTGAGTCCAGTTTTAGATTCCGATGCTTCACTTCAGGTTTACTGTATCCCTTGGACCTTCTTATTGACGATAAGGCACAATGCCGACTTACGTACAAGAGGATTGACACTCTAACTTTCTATGATTTGAAGCTCTGCTGTGAGTCCAGTTTTTGAATCCGATGCTTTACTTCAGGTTTACTGTATTCCTTGGACCTTCTTATTGACGATGAAACTCAGATAATGCATCCGAATTTAAAACAAAAGGCACAATGCCGACTTAAGTACAAGAGGACTGACACTCTAACTTTCCATGATATGAACCTCTCCTGTGAGTCCAGTTTTAGATTCCGATGCTTCACATCAGGTTTCCTGTATGTCTTGGACCTTCTTATTGACGATGAAACACAGAAATTACATCAAAATTTAATACAAAAGGCACAATGCCGACTTACGTACATGGGGACTGAAACTCTAACATTCGATGATTTGAATCTCTCCTGTGAGTCCAGTTTTAGATTCCGATGCTTCAATTCAGGTTTACTGTATCCCTTGGACCTTCTTATTGACGATGAAGCACAGAAATTGCATCCGAATTTAATACAAAAGGCACAATGCCGACTTAAGTACAAGAGGACTGACACTCTAACTTTCTATGATTTGAACATCTCCTGTGAGACCAGTTTTAGATTGCGATGCTTCACTTCAGGTTTACTGTATCCCTTGGACCTTCTTATTGACGATGAAACACAGAAACTGCATCCGAATTTAATACAAAAGCACAATGCCGACTTAAGTACAAGAGGACTGACACTCTAACTTTCTATGATTTGAACCTCTCCTCTTAGTCCAGTTTTAGATTCCGATGCTTCACTTCTGGTTTACTGTATACCTTGGACCTTCTTATTGACGATGAAACACAGAAATTGCTTCCGAATTTAATACAAAAGGCACAATGCCGACATAAGTACAAGAGGACTGACACAGTAACTTTCTATGAATTGAACCTCTCCTGTGAGTCCAGTTTTAGATTCCCATGCTTCACTTCAGGTTTACTGTATCCCTTGGACCTTCTTATTGACGATAGGGCACAATGCCGACTTAAGTACAAGAGGATTGACACTCTAACTTTCTATGATTTGAACCTCCGCTGTGAGTCCAGTTTTAGATTCCAATGCTTCACTTCAGGTTTACTGTATCCCTTGGACATTCTTATTGACGATGAAACAGAGAAATTGCATCCCAATTTAATACAAAAGGCACAATGCCGACTTAGTTACAAGAGAACTGACACTCTAACTTTCGATGATTTGAACCTCTCCTGTGAGTCCAGTTTTAGATTCTGATGGTCCACATCAGGTTTACTGTATCTCGTGGACCTTCTTATTGACGATGAAACACAGAAATTGCATCCAAATTTAATACAAAGGCACAATGCCGACTTAAGTACAAGAGGTCTGAACCTCTTACTTTCGATGATTTGAACCTCTCCTGCGAGTCCAGTTTTAGATTCCGATGCTTCAATTCAGGTTTACAGTATCCCTTGGACCTTCTTATTGACGATGAAACACAGAAATTGCATCCGAATTTAATACAAAATGCACAATGCCGACTTAAGTACAAGAGGATTGGCACTCTAACTTTCTATCATTTGAACTTCTCCTGTGAGTCCAGTTTTAGATTCCGATACTTCACTTCAGGTTTACTGTATCCCTTGGACCTTCTTATTGACGATGAAACACAGAAATTGCATTAAAATTTAATACAAAAGGCACAATGCCGACTTAAGTAAAAGAGGAATGACACCCTGACTTTCTCCTGTGAGGGCAGTTTTAGATTCCGATGCTTCACATCAGGTTTACTGTATCCCTTGGACCTTCTTGTTGAAGATGAAACACAGAATATGCATCCAAATTTAATACAAAAGGCACAATGCTGACTTAAGTACAAGAGGACTGACACTCTAACTTTCTATGACTTGAACCTCTCCTGTGAGTCCAGTTTTAGATTCCGATGCTTCACTTCATTTTTACTGTATCTCTTGGACATTCTTATTGACGATGAAATACAGATATTGCATCCCAATTTAATACAAAAGGCACAATGCTGACTTAAGTACAAGAGGATTGACACTCTCACTTTCTATGATTTGAACCTCCGCTGTGAGTCCAGTTTTAGATTCCGATGCTTCACTTCAGGTTTACTGTATCCCTTGGACATTCTTATTGACGATGAAACACAGAAATTGCATCCCTATTTCATACAAAAGGCACAATGCTGACTTAAGTGCAAGAGGATTGACACTCTCACTTTCTATGATTTGAACCTCAGCTGTGAGTCCAGTTTTAGATTCCGATGCTTCACTTCAGGTTTACTGTATCCCTTGGACCATCTTATTGACGATGAAACACAGAAATTGCATCCGAATTTAATACAAAAGGCACAATGCCGACTTAAGTACAAGAGGACTGACACACTAACTTTCTATGATTTGAACGTCTCCTGTGAGTCCAGTTTTAGATTCCGATGCTTCACTTCTGGTTTACTGTTTCCCTTGGACCTTCTTATTGACGATGAAACACAGTAATTGCATCCGAATTTAATACAAAAGGCACAATGCCGACTTAAGTACAAGAGGACTGACACAGTAACTTTCTATGAAATGAACCTCTCCTGTGAGTCCAGTTTTAGATACCCATGCTTCACTTCAGGTTTACTGTATCCCTTGGACCTTCTTATTGACGATAAGGCACAATGCCGACTTCAGTACAAGAGGATTGACATTCTAACTTTCTATGATTTGAACCTCCGCTGTGAGTCCAGTTTTAGATTCCGATGCTTCACTTCAGGTTTACTGTATCCCTTGGACCTTCTTGTTGACGATGAAACACAGAAATTGCATCCCAATTTAATACAAAAGGCACAATGCCGACTTAGTTACAAGAGGACTGACACTCTAACTTTCGATGATTTGAACCTCTCCTGTGAGTCCAGTTTTAGATTCCGATGGTTCACATCAGGTTTACTGTATCTCTTGGACCTTCTTATTGACGATGAAACACAGAAATTGCATCCAAATTTAATACAAAAGCACAATGCCGACTTAAGTACAAGAGGTCTGAAACTCTAACTTTCGATGATTTGAACCTCTCCTGTGGGTCCAGTTTTAGATTCCGATGCTTCAATTCAGGTTTACTGTATCCCTTGGACCATCTTGTTGACGATGAAACACAGAAATTGCATCCGAATTTAATTCAAAAGGCACAATGTCGACTTAAGGACAAGAGGACTGACACTCTAACTTTCTATGATTTGAACATCTCCTGTGAGTCCAGTTTAAGATTCAGATGCTTCACTTCAGGATTACTGTATCACTTTGAACTTCTTATTGACGATGAAACACAGAAACTGCATCCGAATTTAATACAAAAGGCACAATGCCGACTTAAGTACAAGAGGACTGACACCCTGACTTTCTCCTGTGAGGGCAGTTTTAGATTCCGATGCTTCACATCAGGTTTACTGTATCCCTTGGTCCTTCTTGTTGAAGATGAAACACAGAATATGCATCCAATTTTAATACAAAAGGCGCAATGCTGACTTAAGTACAAGAGGACTGACACTCTAACTTTCTATGACTTGAACCTCTGCTGTGAGTCCAGTTTTAGATTCCGATGCTTCACTTTAGGTTTACTGTATCCCTTAGACATTCTTATTGACGATGAAACACAGAAATTGCATCCCTATTTCATACAAAAGGCACAATGCTGACTTAAGTACAAGAGGATTGACACTCTCACTTTCTATGATTTGAACCTCCGCTGTGAGTCCAGTTTTAGATTCCGATGCTTCACTTCAGGTTTACTGTATCCCTTGGACCATCTTATTGACGATGAAACACAGAAATTGCATCCGAATTTAATACAAAAGGCACAATGCCGACTTAAGTACAAGAGGACTGACACACTAACTTTCTATGATTTGAACGTCTCCTGTGAGTCCAGTCTTAGATTCCGATGCTTCACTTCAGGTTTACTGTATCCCTTGGACCTTCTTATTGACGATGAAACACAGAAATTGCATCCGAATTTAATACAAAAAGCACAATGCCGACTTAAGTACAAGAGGACTGAAACTCTAACTTTCGATGATTTGAACCTCTCCTGTGAGTCCAGTTTTAGATTCCGATGCTTCAATTCAGGTGTACTGTATCCCTTGGACCTTCTTATTGACGATCAAACACAGAAATTGCATCCAAATTTAATACAAAAGGCACAATGCCGACTGAAGTACAAGAGGACTGACACTCTAACTTTCTATGATTTGAACCTCTCCTGTGAGTCCAGTTTTAGATTCCGATGCTTCACTTCTGGTTTACTGTTTCCCTTGGAACTTCTTATTGACGATGAAACACAGTAATTGCATCCGAATTTAATACAAAAGGCACAATGCCGACTTAAGTACAAGAGGACTGACACAGTAACTTTCTATGAAATGAACCTCTCCAGTGAGTACAGTTTTAGATTCCCATGCTTCACTTCAGGTTTACTGTATCCCTTGGACCTTCTTATTGACGATAAGGCACAATGCCGACTTAAGTACAAGAGGATTGACATTCTAACTTTCTATGATTTGAACCTCCGCTGTGAGTCCAGTTTTAGATTCCGATGCTTCACTTCAGGTTTACTGTATCCCTTGGACCTTCTTGTTGACGATGAAACACAGAAATTGCATCCCAATTTAATACAAAAAGCACAATGCCGACTTAGTTACAAGAGGACTGACACTCTAACTTTCGATGATTTGAACATATCCTGTGAGTCCAATTTAAGATTCCGATGCTTCACTTCTGGATTACTGTTTCACTTGGAACTTCTTATTGACGATGAAACACAGAAACTGCATCCGAATTTAATACAAAAGGCACAATGCCGAATTAAGTACAAGAGGACTGACACCCTGACTTTCTCCTGTGAGGGCAGTTTTAGATTCCGATGCTTCACATCAGGTTTACTGTATCCCTTGGTCCTTCTTGTTGAAGATGAAACACAGAATATGCATCCAATTTTAATACAAAAGGCACAATGCCGACTTACGTACATGGGGACTGAAACTCTAACATTCGATGATTTGAACCTCTCCTGTGAGTCCAGTTTTAGATTGCGATGCTTCAATTCAGGTTTACTGTATCCCTTGGACCTTCTTATTGACGATGAAGCACAGAAATTGCATCCGAATTTAATACAAAAGGCACAATGCCGACTTAAGTACAAGAGGACTGACACTCTAACTTTCTATGATTTGAACATCTCCTGTGAGACCAGTTTTAGATTGCGATGCTTCACTTCAGGTTTACTGTATCGATTGGACCTTCTTATTGACGATGAAACACAGAAACTGCATCCGAATTTAATACAAAAGCACAATGCCGACTTAAGTACAAGAGGACTGACACTCTAACTTTCTATGATTTGAACCTCTCCTCTTAGTCCAGTTTTAGATTCCGATGTTTCACTTCCGGTTTACTGTATACCTTGGACCTTCTTATTGACGATGAAACACAGAAATTGCTTCCGAATTTAATACAAAAGGCACAATGCCAACATAAGTACAAGAGGACTGACACTCTAACTTTGTATGATTTGAACCTCTCCTGTGAGTCCAGTTTTAGATTCCGATGCTTCACTTCAGTTTTACTGTATACCTTGGACCTTCTTATTGACGATGAAATACTGAAATTGCATCCAAATTTAATACAAAAGGCACAATGCCGACTTAAGTACAAGAGGACTGACACTCTAACTTTCTATGATTTGAACCTTTCCTGTGAGTCCAGTTTTAGATTACGATGCTTCACTTCAGGTTTACTGTTTCCCTTGGACCTTCTTATTGACGATGAAACACAGAAATTGCATCCGAATTTAATACAAAAGGCAGAATGCCGACTTAAGTACAAGAGGACTGACACAGTAACTTTCTATGAATTGAACCTCTCCTGTGAGTCCAGTTTTAGATTCCCATGCTTCACTTCAGGTTTACTGTATCCCTTGGACCTTCTTATTGACGATAGGGCACAATGCCGACATAAGTACAAGAGGATTGACACTCTAACTTTCTATGATTTGAACCTCCGCTGTGAGTCCAGTTTTAGATTCCGATGCTTCACTTCAGGTTTACTGTATCCCTTGGACATTCTTATTGACGATGAAACAGAGAAATTGCATCCCAATTTAATACAAAAGGCACAATGCCGACTTAGTTACAAGAGAACTGACACTCTAACTTTCGATGATTTGAACCTCTCCTGTGAGTCCAGTTTTAGATTCTGATGGTCCACATCAGGTTTACTGTATCTCGTGGACCTTCTTATTGACGATGAAACACAGAAATTGCATCCAAATTTAATACAAAGGCACAATGCCGACTTAAGTACAAGAGGTCTGAAACTCTAACTTTCGATGATTTGAACCTCTCCTGCGAGTCCAGTTTTAGATTCCGATGCTTCAATTCAGGTTTACAGTATCCCTTGGACCTTCTTATTGACGATGAAACACAGAAATTGCATCCGAATTTAATACAAAATGCACAATGCCGACTTAAGTACAAGAGGATTGGCACTCTAACTTTCTATCATTTGAACCTCTCCTGTGAGTCCAGTTTTAGATTCCGATACTTCACTTCAGGTTTACTGTATCCCTTGGACCTTCTTATTGACGATGAAACACAGAAATTGCATTAAAATTTAATACAAAAGGCACAATGCCGACTTAAGTAAAAGAGGAATGACACCCTGACTTTCTCCTGTGAGGGCAGTTTTAGATTCCGATGCTTCACATCAGGTTTACTGTATCCCTTGGACCTTCTTGTTGAAGATGAAACACAGAATATGCATCCAAATTTAATACAAAAGGCACAATGCTGACTTAAGTACAAGAGGACTGACACTCTAACTTTCTATGACTTGAACCTCTCCTGTGAGTCCAGTTTTAGATTCCGATGATTCACTTCATTTTTACTGTATCCCTTGGACATTCTTATTGACGATGAAACACAGAAATTGCATCCCTATTTCATACAAAAGGCACAATGCTGACTTAAGTGCAAGAGGATTGACACTCTCACTTTCTATGATTTGAACCTCAGCTGTGAGTCCAGTTTTAGATTCCGATGCTTCACTTCAGGTTTACTGTATCCCTTGGACCATCTTATTGACGATGAAACACAGAAATTGCATCCGAATTTAATACAAAAGGCACAATGCCGACTTAAGTACAAGAGGACTGACACACTAACTTTCTATGATTTGAACATCTCCTGTGAGTCCAGTTTTAGATTCCGATGCTTCACTTCTGGTTTACTGTTTCCCTTGGACCTTCTTATTGACGATGAAACACAGTAATTGCATCCGAATTTAATACAAAAGGCACAATGCCGACTTAAGTACAAGAGGACTGACACAGTAACTTTCTATGAAATGAACCTCTCCTGTGAGTCCAGTTTTAGATACCCATGCTTCACTTCAGGTTTACTGTATCCCTTGGACCTTCTTATTGACGATAAGGCACAATGCCGACTTCAGTACAAGAGGATTGACATTCTAACTTTCTATGATTTGAACCTCCGCTGTGAGTCCAGTTTTAGATTCCGATGCTTCACTTCAGGTTTACTGTATCCCTTGGACCTTCTTGTTGACGATGAAACACAGAAATTGCATCCCAATTTAATACAAAAGGCACAATGCCGACTTAGTTACAAGAGGACTGACACTCTAACTTTCGATGATTTGAACCTCTCCTGTGAGTCCAGTTTTAGATTCCGATGGTTCACATCAGGTTTACTGTATCTCTTGGACCTTCTTATTGACGATGAAACACAGAAATTGCATCCAAATTTAATACAAAAGCACAATGCCGACTTAAGTACAAGAGGTCTGAAACTCTAACTTTCGATGATTTGAACCTCTCCTGTGGGTCCAGTTTTAGATTCCGATGCTTCAATTCAGGTTTACTGTATCCCTTGGACCATCTTGTTGACGATGAAACACAGAAATTGCATCCGAATTTAATTCAAAAGGCACAATGTCGACTTAAGGACAAGAGGACTGACACTCTAACTTTCTATGATTTGAACATCTCCTGTGAGTCCAGTTTAAGATTCAGATGCTTCACTTCAGGATTACTGTATCACTTTGAACTTCTTATTGACGATGAAACACAGAAACTGCATCCGAATTTAATACAAAAGGCACAATGCCGACTTAAGTACAAGAGGACTGACACCCTGACTTTCTCCTGTGAGGGCAGTTTTAGATTCCGATGCTTCACATCAGGTTTACTGTATCCCTTGGTCCTTCTTGTTGAAGATGAAACACAGAATATGCATCCAATTTTAATACAAAAGGCGCAATGCTGACTTAAGTACAAGAGGACTGACACTCTAACTTTCTATGACTTGAACCTCTGCTGTGAGTCCAGTTTTAGATTCCGATGCTTCACTTTAGGTTTACTGTATCCCTTAGACATTCTTATTGACGATGAAACACAGAAATTGCATCCCTATTTCATACAAAAGGCACAATGCTGACTTAAGTACAAGAGGATTGACACTCTCACTTTCTATGATTTGAACCTCCGCTGTGAGTCCAGTTTTAGATTCCGATGCTTCACTTCAGGTTTACTGTATCCCTTGGACCATCTTATTGACGATGAAACACAGAAATTGCATCCGAATTTAATACAAAAGGCACAATGCCGACTTAAGTACAAGAGGACTGACACACTAACTTTCTATGATTTGAACGTCTCCTGTGAGTCCAGTCTTAGATTCCGATGCTTCACTTCAGGTTTACTGTATCCCTTGGACCTTCTTATTGACGATGAAACACAGAAATTGCATCCGAATTTAATACAAAAAGCACAATGCCGACTTAAGTACAAGAGGACTGAAACTCTAACTTTCGATGATTTGAACCTCTCCTGTGAGTCCAGTTTTAGATTCCGATGCTTCAATTCAGGTGTACTGTATCCCTTGGACCTTCTTATTGACGATCAAACACAGAAATTGCATCCAAATTTAATACAAAAGGCACAATGCCGACTGAAGTACAAGAGGACTGACACTCTAACTTTCTATGATTTGAACCTCTCCTGTGAGTCCAGTTTTAGATTCCGATGCTTCACTTCTGGTTTACTGTTTCCCTTGGAACTTCTTATTGACGATGAAACACAGTAATTGCATCCGAATTTAATACAAAAGGCACAATGCCGACTTAAGTACAAGAGGACTGACACAGTAACTTTCTATGAAATGAACCTCTCCAGTGAGTACAGTTTTAGATTCCCATGCTTCACTTCAGGTTTACTGTATCCCTTGGACCTTCTTATTGACGATAAGGCACAATGCCGACTTAAGTACAAGAGGATTGACATTCTAACTTTCTATGATTTGAACCTCCGCTGTGAGTCCAGTTTTAGATTCCGATGCTTCACTTCAGGTTTACTGTATCCCTTGGACCTTCTTGTTGACGATGAAACACAGAAATTGCATCCCAATTTAATACAAAAAGCACAATGCCGACTTAGTTACAAGAGGACTGACACTCTAACTTTCGATGATTTGAACATATCCTGTGAGTCCAATTTAAGATTCCGATGCTTCACTTCTGGATTACTGTTTCACTTGGAACTTCTTATTGACGATGAAACACAGAAACTGCATCCGAATTTAATACAAAAGGCACAATGCCGAATTAAGTACAAGAGGACTGACACCCTGACTTTCTCCTGTGAGGGCAGTTTTAGATTCCGATGCTTCACATCAGGTTTACTGTATCCCTTGGTCCTTCTTGTTGAAGATGAAACACAGAATATGCATCCAATTTTAATACAAAAGGCACAATGCCGACTTACGTACATGGGGACTGAAACTCTAACATTCGATGATTTGAACCTCTCCTGTGAGTCCAGTTTTAGATTGCGATGCTTCAATTCAGGTTTACTGTATCCCTTGGACCTTCTTATTGACGATGAAGCACAGAAATTGCATCCGAATTTAATACAAAAGGCACAATGCCGACTTAAGTACAAGAGGACTGACACTCTAACTTTCTATGATTTGAACATCTCCTGTGAGACCAGTTTTAGATTGCGATGCTTCACTTCAGGTTTACTGTATCGATTGGACCTTCTTATTGACGATGAAACACAGAAACTGCATCCGAATTTAATACAAAAGCACAATGCCGACTTAAGTACAAGAGGACTGACACTCTAACTTTCTATGATTTGAACCTCTCCTCTTAGTCCAGTTTTAGATTCCGATGTTTCACTTCCGGTTTACTGTATACCTTGGACCTTCTTATTGACGATGAAACACAGAAATTGCTTCCGAATTTAATACAAAAGGCACAATGCCAACATAAGTACAAGAGGACTGACACTCTAACTTTGTATGATTTGAACCTCTCCTGTGAGTCCAGTTTTAGATTCCGATGCTTCACTTCAGTTTTACTGTATACCTTGGACCTTCTTATTGACGATGAAATACTGAAATTGCATCCAAATTTAATACAAAAGGCACAATGCCGACTTAAGTACAAGAGGACTGACACTCTAACTTTCTATGATTTGAACCTTTCCTGTGAGTCCAGTTTTAGATTACGATGCTTCACTTCAGGTTTACTGTTTCCCTTGGACCTTCTTATTGACGATGAAACACAGAAATTGCATCCGAATTTAATACAAAAGGCAGAATGCCGACTTAAGTACAAGAGGACTGACACAGTAACTTTCTATGAATTGAACCTCTCCTGTGAGTCCAGTTTTAGATTCCCATGCTTCACTTCAGGTTTACTGTATCCCTTGGACCTTCTTATTGACGATAGGGCACAATGCCGACATAAGTACAAGAGGATTGACACTCTAACTTTCTATGATTTGAACCTCCGCTGTGAGTCCAGTTTTAGATTCCGATGCTTCACTTCAGGTTTACTGTATCCCTTGGACATTCTTATTGACGATGAAACAGAGAAATTGCATCCCAATTTAATACAAAAGGCACAATGCCGACTTAGTTACAAGAGAACTGACACTCTAACTTTCGATGATTTGAACCTCTCCTGTGAGTCCAGTTTTAGATTCTGATGGTCCACATCAGGTTTACTGTATCTCGTGGACCTTCTTATTGACGATGAAACACAGAAATTGCATCCAAATTTAATACAAAGGCACAATGCCGACTTAAGTACAAGAGGTCTGAAACTCTAACTTTCGATGATTTGAACCTCTCCTGCGAGTGCAGTTTTAGATTCCGATGCTTCAATTCAGGTTTACAGTATCCCTTGGACCTTCTTATTGACGATGAAACACAGAAATTGCATCCGAATTTAATACAAAATGCACAATGCCGACTTAAGTACAAGAGGATTGGCACTCTAACTTTCTATCATTTGAACCTCTCCTGTGAGTCCAGTTTTAGATTCCGATACTTCACTTCAGGTTTACTGTATCCCTTGGACCTTCTTATTGACGATGAAACACAGAAATTGCATTAAAATTTAATACAAAAGGCACAATGCCGACTTAAGTAAAAGAGGAATGACACCCTGACTTTCTCCTGTGAGGGCAGTTTTAGATTCCGATGCTTCACATCAGGTTTACTGTATCCCTTGGACCTTCTTGTTGAAGATGAAACACAGAATATGCATCCAAATTTAATACAAAAGGCACAATGCTGACTTAAGTACAAGAGGACTGACACTCTAACTTTCTATGACTTGAACCTCTCCTGTGAGTCCAGTTTTAGATTCCGATGATTCACTTCATTTTTACTGTATCCCTTGGACATTCTTATTGACGATGAAATACAGAAATTGCATCCCAATTTAATACAAAAGGCACAATGCTGACTTAAGTACAAGAGGATTGACACTCTCACTTTCTATGATTTGAACCTCCGCTGTGAGTCCAGTTTTAGATTCCGATGCTTCACTTCAGGTTTACTGTATCCCTTGGACCATCTTATTGACGATGAAACACAGAAATTGCATCCGAATTTAATACAAAAGGCACAATGCCGACTTAAGTACAAGAGGACTGACACACTAACTTTCTATGATTTGAACGTCTCCTGTGAGTCCAGTTTTAGATTCCGATGCTTCACTTCTGGTTTACTGTTTCCCTTGGACCTCCTTATTGACGATGAAACACAGTAATTGCAGCCGAATTTAATACAAAAGGCACAATGCCGACTTAAGTACAAGAGGACTGACACAGTAAGTTTCTATGAAATGAACCTCTCCTGTGAGTCCAGTTTTAGATACCCATGCTTCACTTCAGGTTTACTGTATCCCTTGGACCTTCTTATTGACGATAAGGCACAATGCCGACTTCAGTACAAGAGGATTGACATTCTAACTTTCTATGATTTGAACCTCCGCTGTGAGTCCAGTTTTAGATTCCGATGCTTCACTTCAGGTTTACTGTATCCCTTGGACCTTCTTGTTGACGATGAAACACAGAAATTGCATCCCAATTTAATACAAAAGGCACAATGCCGACTTAGTTACAAGAGGACTGACACTCTAACTTTCGATGATTTGTACTTCTCCTGTGAGTCCAGTTTTAGATTCCGATGGTTCACATCAGGTTTACTGTTTCCCTTGGACCTTCTTATTGACGATGAAACACAGTAATTGCATCCGAATTTAATACAAAAGGCACAATGCCGACTTAAGTACAAGAGGACTGACACAGTAACTTTCTATGAAATGAACCTCTCCTGTGAGTCCAGTTTTAGATACCCATGCTTCACTTCAGGTTTACTGTATCCCTTGGACCTTCTTATTGACGATAAGGCACAATGCCGACTTCAGTACAAGAGGATTGACATTCTAACTTTCTATGATTTGAACCTCCGCTGTGAGTCCAGTTTTAGATTCCGATGCTTCACTTCAGGTTTACTGTATCCCTTGGACCTTCTTGTTGACGATGAAACACAGAAATTGCATCCCAATTTAATACAAAAGGCACAATGCCGACTTAGTTACAAGAGGACTGACACTCTAACTTTCGATGATTTGAACCTCTCCTGTGAGTCCAGTTTTAGATTCCGATGGTTCACATCAGGTTTACTGTATCTCTTGGACCTTCTTATTGACGATGAAACACAGAAATTGCATCCAAATTTAATACAAAAGCACAATGCCGACTTAAGTACAAGAGGTCTGAAACTCTAACTTTCGATGATTGAACCTCTCCTGTGGGTCCAGTTTTAGATTCCGATGCTTCAATTCAGGTTTACTGTATCCCTTGGACCATCTTGTTGACGATGAAACACAGAAATTGCATCCGAATTTAATTCAAAAGGCACAATGTCGACTTAAGGACAAGAGGACTGACACTCTAACTTTCTATGATTTGAACATCTCCTGTGAGTCCAGTTTAAGATTCAGATGCTTCACTTCAGGATTACTGTATCACTTTGAACTTCTTATTGACGATGAAACACAGAAACTGCATCCGAATTTAATACAAAAGGCACAATGCCGACTTAAGTACAAGAGGACTGACACCCTGACTTTCTCCTGTGAGGGCAGTTTTAGATTCCGATGCTTCACATCAGGTTTACTGTATCCCTTGGTCCTTCTTGTTGAAGATGAAACACAGAATATGCATCCAATTTTAATACAAAAGGCGCAATGCTGACTTAAGTACAAGAGGACTGACACTCTAACTTTCTATGACTTGAACCTCTGCTGTGAGTCCAGTTTTAGATTCCGATGCTTCACTTTAGGTTTACTGTATCAATTAGACATTCTTATTGACGATGAAACACAGAAATTGCATCCCTATTTCATACAAAAGGCACAATGCTGACTTAAGTACAAGAGGATTGACACTCTCACTATCTATGATTTGAACCTCCGCTGTGAGTCCAGTTTTAGATTCCGATGCTTCACTTCAGGTTTACTGTATCCCTTGGACCATCTTATTGACGATGAAACACAGAAATTGCATCCGAATTTAATACAAAAGGCACAATGCCGACTTAAGTACAAGAGGACTGACACACTAACTTTCTATGATTTGAACGTCTCCTGTGAGTCCAGTCTTAGATTCCGATGCTTCACTTCAGGTTTACTGTATCCCTTGGACCTTCTTATTGACGATGAAACACAGAAATTGCATCCGAATTTAATACAAAAAGCACAATGCCGACTTAAGTACAAGAGGACTGAAACTCTAACTTTCGATGATTTGAACCTCTCCTGTGGGTCCAGTTTTAGATTCCGATGCTTCAATTCAGGTGTACTGTATCCCTTGGACCTTCTTATTGACGATCAAACACAGAAATTGCATCCAAATTTAATACAAAAGGCACAATGCCGACTGAAGTACAAGAGGACTGACACTCTAACTTTCTATGATTTGAACCTCTCCTGTGAGTCCAGTTTTAGATTCCGATGCTTCACTTCTGGTTTACTGTTTCCCTTGGAACTTCTTATTGACGATGAAACACAGTAATTGCATCCGAATTTAATACAAAAGGCACAATGCCGACTTAAGTACAAGAGGACTGACACAGTAACTTTCTATGAAATGAACCTCTCCAGTGAGTACAGTTTTAGATTCCCATGCTTCACTTCAGGTTTACTGTATCCCTTGGACCTTCTTATTGACGATAAGGCACAATGCCGACTTAAGTACAAGAGGATTGACATTCTAACTTTCTATGATTTGAACCTCCGCTGTGAGTCCAGTTTTAGATTCCGATGCTTCACTTCAGGTTTACTGTATCCCTTGGACCTTCTTGTTGACGATGAAACACAGAAATTGCATCCCAATTTAATACAAAAAGCACAATGCCGACTTAGTTACAAGAGGACTGACACTCTAACTTTCGATGATTTGAACCTCTCCTGTGAGTCCAGTTTTAGATTCCGATGGTTCACATCAGGTTTACTGTATCTCTTAGACCTTCTTATTGACGATGAAACACAGAAATTGCATCCAAATTTAATACAAAAGCACAATGCCGACTTAAGTTCAAGAGGTCTGAAACTCTAACTTTCGATGATTTGAACCTCTCCTGTGAGTCCAGTTTTAGATTCCGATGCTTCAATTCAGGTTTACTGTATCCCTTGGACCTTCTTCTTGACGATGAAACACAGAAATTGCATCCGAATTTAATTCAAAAGGCACAATGTCGACTTAAGGACAAGAGGACTGACTCTCTAACTTTCTATGATTTGAACATATCCTGTGAGTCCAATTTAAGATTCCGATGCTTCACTTCTGGATTACTGTTTCACTTGGAACTTCTTATTGACGATGAAACACAGAAACTGCATCCGAATTTAATACAAAAGGCACAATGCCGACTTAAGTACAAGAGGACTGACACCCTGACTTTCTCCTGTGAGGGCAGTTTTAGATTCCGATGCTTCACATCAGGTTTACTGTATCCCTTGGTCCTTCTTGTTGAAGATGAAACACAGAATATGCATCCAATTTTAATACAAAAGGCACAATGCCGACTTACGTACATGGGGACTGAAACTCTAACATTCGATGATTTGAACCTCTCCTGTGAGTCCAGTTTTAGATTCCGATGCTTCAATTTAGGTTTACTGTATCCCTTGGACCTTCTTATTGACGATGAAGCACAGAAATTGCATCCGAATTTAATACAAAAGGCACAATGCCGACTTAAGTACAAGAGGACTGACACTCTAACTTTCTATGATTTGAACATCTCCTGTGAGACCAGTTTTAGATTGCGATGCTTCACTTCAGGTTTACTGTATCGATTGGACCTTCTTATTGACGATGAAACACAGAAACTGCATCCGAATTTAACACAAAAGCACAATGCCGACTTAAGTACAAGAGGACTGACACTCTAACTTTCTATGATTTGAACCTCTCCTCTTAGTCCAGTTTTAGATTCCGATGCTTCACTTCCGGTTTACTGTATACCTTGGACCTTCTTATTGACGATGAAACACAGAAATTGCTTCCGAATTTAATACAAAAGGCACAATGCCAACATAAGTACAAGAGGACTGACACTATAACTTTGTATGATTTGAACCTCTCCTGTGAGTCCAGTTTTAGATTCCGATGCTTCACTTCAGTTTTACTGTATACCTTGGACCTTCTTATTGACGATGAAATACTGAAATTGCATCCAAATTTAATACAAAAGGCACAATGCCGACTTAAGTACAAGAGGACTGACACTCTAACTTTCTATGATTTGAACCTCTCCTGTGAGTCCAGTTTTAGATTACGATGCTTCACTTCAGGTTTACTGTTTCCCTTGGACCTTCTTATTGACGATGAAACACAGAAATTGCATCCGAATTTAATACAAAAGGCAGAATGCCGACTTAAGTACAAGAGGACTGACACAGTAACTTTCTATGAATTGAACCTCTCCTGTGAGTCCAGTTTTAGATTCCCATGCTTCACTTCAGGTTTACTGTATCCCTTGGACCTTCTTATTGACGATAGGGCACAATGCCGACATAAGTACAAGAGGATTGACACTCTAACTTTCTATGATTTGAACCTCCGCTGTGAGTCCAGTTTTAGATTCCGATGCTTAACTTCAGGTTTACTGTATCCCTTGGACATTCTTATTGACGATGAAACAGAGAAATTGCATCCCAATTTAATACAAAAGGCACAATGCCGACTTAGTTACAAGAGAACTGACACTCTAACTTTCGATGATTTGAACCTCTCCTGTGAGTCCAGTTTTAGATTCTGATGGTCCACATCAGGTTTACTGTATCTCGTGGACCTTCTTATTGACGATGAAACACAGAAATTGCATCCAAATTTAATACAAAGGCACAATGCCGACTTAAGTACAAGAGGTCTGAAACTCTAACTTTCGATGATTTGAACCTCTCCTGCGAGTCCAGTTTTAGATTCCGATGCTTCAATTCAGGTTTACAGTATCCCTTGGACCTTCTTATTGACGATGAAACACAGAAATTGCATCCGAATTTAATACAAAATGCACAATGCCGACTTAAGTACAAGAGGATTGGCACTCTAACTTTCTATCATTTGAACCTCTCCTGTGAGTCCAGTTTTAGATTCCGATACTTCACTTCAGGTTTACTGTATCCCTTGGACCTTCTTATTGACGATGAAACACAGAAATTGCATTAAAACTTAATACAAAAGGCACAATGCCGACTTAAGTAAAAGAGGAATGACACCCTGACTTTCTCCTGTGAGGGCAGTTTTAGATTCCGATGCTTCACATCAGGTTTACTGTATCCCTTGGACCTTCTTGTTGAAGATGAAACACAGAATATGCATCCAAATTTAATACAAAAGGCACAATGCTGACTTAAGTACAAGAGGACTGACACTCTAACTTTCTATGACTTGAACCTCTCCTGTGAGTCCAGTTTTAGATTCCGATGATTCACTTCATTTTTACTGTATCCCTTGGACATTCTTATTGACGATGAAATACAGAAATTGCATCCCAATTTAATACAAAAGGCACAATGCTGACTTAAGTACAAGAGGATTGACACTCTCACTTTCTATGATTTGAACCTCCGCTGTGAGTCCAGTTTTAGATTCCGATGCTTCACTTCAGGTTTACTGTATCCCTTGGACCATCTTATTGACGATGAAACACAGAAATTGCATCCGAATTTAATACAAAAGGCACAATGCCGACTTAAGTACAAGAGGACTGACACACTAACTTTCTATGATTTGAACGTCTCCTGTGAGTCCAGTTTTAGATTCCGATGCTTCACTTCTGGTTTACTGTTTCCCTTGGACCTTCTTATTGACGATGAAACACAGTAATTGCATCCGAATTTAATACAAAAGGCACAATGCCGACTTAAGTACAAGAGGACTGACACAGTAACTTTCTATGAAATGAACCTCTCCTGTGAGTCCAGTTTTAGATACCCATGCTTCACTTCAGGTTTACTGTATCCCTTGGACCTTCTTATTGACGATAAGGCACAATGCCGACTTCAGTACAAGAGGATTGACATTCTAACTTTCTATGATTTGAACCTAAGCTGTGAGTCCAGTTTTAGATTCCGATGCTTCACTTCAGGTTTACTGTATCCCTTGGACCTTCTTGTTGACGATGAAACACAGAAATTGCATCCCAATTTAATACAAAAGGCACAATGCCGACTTAGTTACAAGAGGACTGACACTCTAACTTTTGATGATTTGTACTTCTCCTGTGAGTCCAGTTTTAGATTCCGATGGTTCACATCAGGTTTACTGTATCTCTTGGACCTTCTTATTGACGATGAAACACAGAAATTGCATCCAAATTTAATACAAAAGCACAATGCCGACTTAAGTACAAGAGGTCTGAAACTCTAACTTTCGATGATTTGAACCTCTCCTGTGAGTCCAGTTTTAGATTCCGATGCTTCAATTCAGGTTTACTGTATCCCTTGGACCTTCTTGTTGACGATGAAACACAGAAATTGCATCCGAATTTCATTCAAAAGGCACAATGTCGACTTACGGACAAGAGGACTGACACTCTAACTTTCTATGATTTGAACATCTCCTGTGAGTCCAGTTTAAGATTCAGATGCTTCACTTCAGGATTACTGTATCACTTGGAACTTCTTATTGACGATGAAACACAGACACTTCATCCGAATTTAATACAAAAGGCACAATGCCGACTTAAGTACAAGAGGACTGACACCCTGACTTTCTCCTGTGAGGGCAGTTTTAGATTCCGATGCTTCACATCAGGTTTACTGTATCCCTTGGTCCTTCTTGTTGAAGATGAAACACAGAATATGCATCCAATTTTAATACAAAAGGCGCAATGCTGACTTAAGTACAAGAGGACTGACACTCTAACTTTCTATGACTTGAACCTCTGCTGTGAGTCCAGTTTTAGATTCCGATGCTTCACTTCAGGTTTACTGTATCCCTTGGACATTCTTATTGACGATGAAACACAGAAATTGCATCCCTATTTCATACA
This sequence comes from Schistocerca serialis cubense, assembly GCF_023864345.2. Taxonomy (NCBI): domain Eukaryota; kingdom Metazoa; phylum Arthropoda; class Insecta; order Orthoptera; family Acrididae; genus Schistocerca; species Schistocerca serialis. The sequence continues at coordinate 88,268,607 of NC_064645.1, forward strand.
AAAGGCACAATGCTGACTTAAGTACAAGAGGATTGACACTCTCACTTTCTATGATTTGAACCTCAGCTGTGAGTCCAGTTTTAGATTCCGATGCTTCACTTCAGGTTTACTGTATCCCTTGGACCATCTTATTGACGATGAAACACAGAAATTGCATCCGAATTTAATACAAAAGGCACAATGCCGACTTAAGTACAAGAGGACTGACACACTAACTTTCTATGATTTGAACGTCTCCTGTGAGTCCAGTCTTAGATTCCGATGCTTCACTTCAGGTTTACTGTATCCCTTGGACCTTCTTATTGACGATGAAACACAGAAATTGCATCCGAATTTAATACAAAAAGCACAATGCCGACTTAAGTACAAGAGGACTGAAACTCTAACTTTCGATGATTTGAACCTCTCCTGTGAGTCCAGTTTTAGATTCCGATGCTTCAATTCAGGTGTACTGTATCCCTTGGACCTTCTTATTGACGATCAAACACAGAAATTGCATCCAAATTTAATACAAAAGGCACAATGCCGACTTAAGTACAAGAGGACTGACACTCTAACTTTCTATGATTTGAACCTCTCCTGTGAGTCCAGTTTTAGATTCCGATGCTTCACTTCTGGTTTACTGTTTCCCTTGGAACTTCTTATTGACGATGAAACACAGTAATTGCATCCGAATTTAATACAAAAGGCACAATGCCGACTTAAGTACAAGAGGACTGACACAGAAACTTTCTATGAAATGAACCTCTCCAGTGAGTCCAGTTTTAGATTCCCATGCTTCACTTCAGGTTTGCTGTATCCCTTGGACCTTCTTATTGACGATAAGGCACAATGCCGACTTAAGTACAAGAGGATTGACATTCTAACTTTCTATGATTTGAACCTCCGCTGTGAGTCCAGTTTTAGATTCCGATGCTTCACTTCAGGTTTACTGTATCCCTTGGACCTTCTTGTTGACGATGAAACACAGAAATTGCATCCCAATTTAATACAAAAAGCACAATGCCGACTTAGTTACAAGAGGACTGACACTCTAACTTTCGATGATTTGAACCTCTCCTGTGAGTCCAGTTTTAGATTCCGATGGTTCACATCAGGTTTACTGTATCTCTTAGACCTTCTTATTGACGATGAAACACAGAAATTGCATCCAAATTTAATACAAAAGCACAATGCCGACTTAAGTACAAGAGGTCTGAAACTCTAACTTTCTATGATTTGAACATCTTCTGTGAGTCCAATTTAAGATTCCGATGCTTCACTTCTGGATTACTGTTTCACTTGGAACTTCTTATTGACGATGAAACACAGAAACTGCATCCGAATTTAATACAAAAGGCACAATGCCGACTTAAGTACAAGAGGACTGACATCCTGACTTTCTCCTGTGAGGGCAGTTTTAGATTCCGATGCTTCACATCAGGTTTACTGTATCCCTTGGTCCTTCTTGTTGAAGATGAAACACAGAATATGCATCCAATTTTAATACAAAAGGCGCAATGCTGACTTAAGTACAAGAGGACTGACACTCTAACTTTCTATGACTTGAACTTCTCCTGTGAGTCCAGTTTTAGATTCCGATGCTTCACATTAGGTTTACTGTATCCCTTGGACCATCTTATTGACGATGAAACACAGAAATTGCATCCGAATTTAATACAAAAGGCACAATGAAGACTTAAGTACAAGGGGACTGACACTCTAACTTTCGATGATATGAACCTCTTCTGTGAGTCCAGTTTTAGATTGTGATGCTTCACATTAGGTTTACTGTATACCTTGGACCATCTTATTGACGATGAAACACAGAAATTGCATTCGAATTTAATACAAAAGGCACAATGCCGACTTAAGTACAACAGGACTGACACTCTAAATTTCGATGATTTGAACCTCTCCTGTGAGTCCAGTTTTAGATTCTGATGCTTCTCATCAGGTTTACTGTATCTCTTGGACCTTCTTATTGACGATGAAACACAGAAATTGCATCCAAATTAAATACAAAAGGCACAATGCCGACTTAAGTACAAGAGGACAGACACACTAACTTTCTATGATTTGAACCTCTCCTGTGAGTCAAGTTTTAGATTCCGATGCTTCACTTCAGGTTTACTGTTTCCCTTGGACCTTCTTATTGACGATGAAACACAGAAATTGCATCCGAATTTAATACAAAAGGCACAATGCCGACTTAAGTACAAGAGGACTGACACACAAACTTTTTATGATTTGAACCTCTCCTGTGAGTCCACTTTTAGATTCCGATGCTTCACTTCAGGTTTACTGTATCCCTTGGACCTTCTTTTTGACGATGAAACACAGATATTGCATCCGAATTTAATACAAAAGGCACAATGCCGACATAAGTACAAGAGGACTGACACACTAACTTTCTATGATTTGAACCTCTCCTTTGAGCCCAGTTTTAGATTCCGATGCTTCACTTCAGGTTTACTGTTTCCCTTGGACCTTCTTATTGATGATGAAACACAGAAATTGCATCCGAATTAAATACAAAAGGCACAATGTTGTCTTAAGTACAAGAGGACTGACACTCTAACTTTCTATGATTTGAACCTCTGCTGTGAGTCCAGTTTTAGATTCCGATACTTCACTTCAGGTATACTGATTACCTTGGACCTTCTTATTGGCGATGAAACACAGAAATTGCATCCGAATTTAATACAAAAGGCACAATGCTGACTTAAGTACAAGAGGACTGACACTCTAAGTTTCTATGATTTGAACCTCTCCTCTTAGTCTAGTATTAGATTCCGATGCTTTACTTCAGGTTTACTATATACCTTGAACCTTCTTATTGACGATGAAACACAGAAATTGCATCCGAATTTAACACAAAAGGCACAATGCCGACATAAGTACAAGAGGACTGACACTCTAACTTTCTATGATTTGAACCTCTCCTGTGAGTCCAGTTTTAGATTCCGATGCTTCACTTCTGGTTTACTGTTTCCCTTGGACCTTCCTATTGACGATGAAACACAGTAATTTGAACCTCTCATGTGAGTCCAGTTTTAGATTCCGATGCTTCACTTCAGTTTTCCTGTATACATTGGACCTTCTTATTGACGATGAAACACAGAATTTGCATCCAAATTTAATACAAAAGGCACAATGCCGACCTTAGTACAAGAGGACTGACACTCTAACTTTCTATGATTTGAACCTCTCCTGTGAGTCCAGTTTAAGATTCCGATGCTTCACTTCAGGTTTACTGTTTCCCTTGGACCTTCTTATTGACGATAAAACACAGAAATTACATCCGAATTTAATACAAAGGCACAATGCCGACTTAAGTACAAGAGTACTGACACACAAACTTTCCATGATTTGAACCTCTCCTGTGAGTCCAGTTTTAGATTCCGATGCTTCACTTCAGGTTTACTGTTTCCCTTGGACCTTCTTATTGACGATGAAACACAGAAATTGCATCCGAATATAATACAAAAGGCACAATGCCGACTTAAGTACAAGAGGACTGACACACTAACTTTCTATGATTTGAACCTCTCCTGTGAGTCCAGTCTTAGATTCCGATCCTTCACTTCAGGTTTACTGTATCCCTTGGACCTTCTTATTGACGATGAAACACAGAAATTGCATCCGAATTTAATACAAAAAGCACAATGCCGACTTAAGTACAAGAGGACTGACACTCTAACATTCGATGATTTGACCCTCTCCTGTGAGTCCAGTTTTAGATTCCGATGCTTCACATCAGGTTTACTGTATCTCTTGGACCTTCTTATTGACGATGAAACACAGAAATTGCATCCAAATTTAATACAAAAGGCACAATGCCGACTTAAGTACAAGAGGACTGAAACTCTAACTTTCGATGATTTGAACCTCTCCTGTGAGTCCAGTTATAGATTCCGATGCTTCAATTCAGGTTTACTGTATCCCTTGGACCTTCTTATTGACGATGAAACACAGAAATTGCATCCGAATTTAATACAAAAGGCACAATGCCGACTCAAGTACAAGAGGACTGACACACTAACTTTCTATGATATGAACCTCTCCTGTGAGTCCAGTTTTTGATTCCGATGCTTCACTTCAGGTTTACTGTTTCCCTTGGACCTTCTTATTGACGATGAAACACAGAAATTGCATCCGAATTTAATACAAAAGGCACAATGCCGATTTAAGTACAAGAGGACTGACACACTAACTTTCTATGATTTGAACCTCTCCTGTGAGTCCAGTTTTAGATTCCGATGCTTCACATCAGGTTTACTGTATCCCTTGGACCTTCTTATTGACGATAAGGCACAATGCCGACTTAAGTACAAGAGGATTGACACTCTAACTTTCTATGATTTGAACCTCTGCTGTGAGTCAAGTTTTAGATTCCGATGCTTCACTTCAGGTTTACTGTATCCCTTGGACCTTCTTATTGACGATGAAATACAGAAATTGTATCCAAATTTAACACAAAAAGCACAATGCCGACTTAAGTACAAGAGGACTGACACTCTAACTTTCGATGATTTGAACCTCTCCTGTGAGTCCAGTTTTAGATTCCGATGCTTCACATTAGGTTTACTGTATCCCTTGGACCATCTTATTGACGATGAAACACAGAAATTGCATCCGAATTTAATACAAAAGGCACAATGCCGACTTAAGTACAAGAGGACTGACACTCTAACTTTCGATGATTTGAACCTCTCCTGTGAGTCCAGTTTTAGATTCTGATGCTTCACATCAGGTATACTGTATCTCTTGGACCTTCTTATTGACGATGAAACACAGAAATTGCATCCAAATTTAATACAAAAGGCACAATGCCGGCTTAAGTACAAGAGGACTGACACACTAACTTTCTATGATTTGAACCTCTCCTGTGAGTCCAGTTTTAGATTCCGATGCTTCACTTCAGGTTTACTGTTTCCCTTGGACCTTCTTATTGACGATGAAACACAGAAATTGCATCCGAATTTAATACAAAAGGCACAATGCCGACTTAAGTACAAGAGGACTGACACACAAACTTTCTATGATTTGAATCTCTCCTGTGAGTCCAGTTTTAGATTCCGATGCTTCACTTCTGGATTACTGTTTCACTTGGAACTTCTTATTGACGATGAAACACAGAAACTGCATCCGAATTTAATACAAAAGGCACAATGCCGACTTAAGTACAAGAGGACTGACATCCTGACTTTCTCCTGTGAGGGCAGTTTTAGATTCCGATGCTTCACATCAGGTTTACTGTATCCCTTGGTCCTTCTTGTTGAAGATGAAACACAGAATATGCATCCAATTTTAATACAAAAGGCGCAATGCTGACTTAAGTACAAGAGGACTGACACTCTAACTTTCTATGACTTGAACCTCTCCTGTGAGTCCAGTTTTAGATTCCGATGCTTCACATTAGGTTTACTGTATCCCTTGGACCATCTTATTGACGATGAAACACAGAAATTGCATCCGAATTTAATACAAAAGGCACAATGCCGACTTAAGTACAAGAGGACTGACACTCTAACTTTCGATGATATGAACCTCTTCTGTGAGTCCAGTTTTAGATTGTGATGCTTCACATTAGGTTTACTGTATACCTTGGACCATCTTATTGACGATGAAACACAGAAATTGCATTCGAATTTAGTACAAAAGGCACAATGCCGACCTAAGTACAAGAGGACTGACACTCTAAATTTCGATGATTTGAACCTCTCCTGTGAGTCCAGTTTTAGATTCTGATGCTTCTCATCAGGTTTACTGTATCTCTTGGACCTTATTATTGACGATGAAACACAGAAATTGCATCCAAATTAAATACAAAAGGCACAATGCCGACTTAAGTACAAGAGGACAGACACACTAACTTTCTATGATTTGAACCTCTCCTGTGAGTCAAGTTTTAGATTCCGATGCTTCACTTCAGGTTTACTGTTTCCCTTGGACCTTCTTATTGACGATGAAACACAGAAATTGCATCCGAATTTAATACAAAAGGCACAATGCCGACTTAAGTACAAGAGGACTGACACACAAACTTTTTATGATTTGAACCTCTCCTGTGAGTCCACTTTTAGATTCCGATGCTTCACTTCAGGTTTACTGTATCCCTTGGACCTTCTTTTTGACGATGAAACACAGATATTGCATCCGAATTTAATACAAAAGGCACAATGCTGATTTAAGTACAAGAGGACTGACACTCAAAGTTTCTATGATATGAACCTCTCCTCTTAGTCTAGTATTAGATTCCGATGCTTTACTTCAGGTTTACTATATACCTTGAACCTTCTTTTTGACGATGAAACACAGAAATTGCATCCGAATTTAACACACAAGGCACAATGCCGACATAAGTACAAGAGGACTGACACTCTAACTTTCTATGATTTGAACCTCTCCTGTGAGTCCAGTTTTAGATTCCGATGCTTCACTTCTGGTTTACTGTTTCCCTTGGACCTTCCTATTGACGATGAAACACAGTAATTTGAACCTCTCATGTGAGTCCAGTTTTAGATTCCGATGCTTCACTTCAGTTTTCCTGTATACATTGGACCTTCTTATTGACGATGAAACACAGAATTTGCATCCAAATTTAATACAAAAGGCACAATGCCGACCTTAGTACAAGAGGACTGACACTCTAACTTTCTATGATTTGAACCTCTCCTGTGAGTCCAGTTTAAGATTCCGATGCTTCACTTCAGGTTTACTGTTTCCCTTGGACCTTCTTATTGACGATAAAACACAGAAATTACATCCGAATTTAATACAAAGGCACAATGCCGACTTAAGTACAAGAGTACTGACACACAAACTTTCCATGATTTGAACCTCTCCTGTGAGTCCAGTTTTAGATTCCGATGCTTCACTTCAGGTTTACTGTTTCCCTTGGACCTTCTTATTGACGATGAAACACAGAAATTGCATCCGAATATAATACAAAAGGCACAATGCCGACTTAAGTACAAGAGGACTGACACACTAACTTTCTATGATTTGAACCTCTCCTGTGAGTCCAGTCTTAGATTCCGATCCTTCACTTCAGGTTTACTGTATCCCTTGGACCTTCTTATTGACGATGAAACACAGAAATTGCATCCGAATTTAATACAAAAAGCACAATGCCGACTTAAGTACAAGAGGACTGACACTCTAACATTCGATGATTTGACCCTCTCCTGTGAGTCCAGTTTTAGATTCCGATGCTTCACATCAGGTTTACTGTATCTCTTGGACCTTCTTATTGACGATGAAACACAGAAATTGCATCCAAATTTAATACAAAAGGCACAATGCCGACTTAAGTACAAGAGGACTGAAACTCTAACTTTCGATGATTTGAACCTCTCCTGTGAGTCCAGTTATAGATTCCGATGCTTCAATTCAGGTTTACTGTATCCCTTGGACCTTCTTATTGACGATGAAACACAGAAATTGCATCCGAATTTAATACAAAAGGCACAATGCCGACTCAAGTACAAGAGGACTGACACACTAACTTTCTATGATATGAACCTCTCCTGTGAGTCCAGTTTTTGATTCCGATGCTTCACTTCAGGTTTACTGTTTCCCTTGGACCTTCTTATTGACGATGAAACACAGAAATTGCATCCGAATTTAATACAAAAGGCACAATGCCGATTTAAGTACAAGAGGACTGACACACTAACTTTCTATGATTTGAACCTCTCCTGTGAGTCCAGTTTTAGATTCCGATGCTTCACATCAGGTTTACTGTATCCCTTGGACCTTCTTATTGACGATAAGGCACAATGCCGACTTAAGTACAAGAGGATTGACACTCTAACTTTCTATGATTTGAACCTCTGCTGTGAGTCAAGTTTTAGATTCCGATGCTTCACTTCAGGTTTACTGTATCCCTTGGACCTTCTTATTGACGATGAAATACAGAAATTGTATCCAAATTTAACACAAAAAGCACAATGCCGACTTAAGTACAAGAGGACTGACACTCTAACTTTCGATGATTTGAACCTCTCCTGTGAGTCCAGTTTTAGATTCCGATGCTTCACATTAGGTTTACTGTATCCCTTGGACCATCTTATTGACGATGAAACACAGAAATTGCATCCGAATTTAATACAAAAGGCACAATGCCGACTTAAGTACAAGAGGACTGACACTCTAACTTTCGATGATTTGAACCTCTCCTGTGAGTCCAGTTTTAGATTCTGATGCTTCACATCAGGTATACTGTATCTCTTGGACCTTCTTATTGACGATGAAACACAGAAATTGCATCCAAATTTAATACAAAAGGCACAATGCCGGCTTAAGTACAAGAGGACTGACACACTAACTTTCTATGATTTGAACCTCTCCTGTGAGTCCAGTTTTAGATTCCGATGCTTCACTTCAGGTTTACTGTTTCCCTTGGACCTTCTTATTGACGATGAAACACAGAAATTGCATCCGAATTTAATACAAAAGGCACAATGCCGACTTAAGTACAAGAGGACTGACACACAAACTTTCTATGATTTGAATCTCTCCTGTGAGTCCAGTTTTAGATTCCGATGCTTCACTTCTGGATTACTGTTTCACTTGGAACTTCTTATTGACGATGAAACACAGAAACTGCATCCGAATTTAATACAAAAGGCACAATGCCGACTTAAGTACAAGAGGACTGACATCCTGACTTTCTCCTGTGAGGGCAGTTTTAGATTCCGATGCTTCACATCAGGTTTACTGTATCCCTTGGTCCTTCTTGTTGAAGATGAAACACAGAATATGCATCCAATTTTAATACAAAAGGCGCAATGCTGACTTAAGTACAAGAGGACTGACACTCTAACTTTCTATGACTTGAACCTCTCCTGTGAGTCCAGTTTTAGATTCCGATGCTTCACATTAGGTTTACTGTATCCCTTGGACCATCTTATTGACGATGAAACACAGAAATTGCATCCGAATTTAATACAAAAGGCACAATGCCGACTTAAGTACAAGAGGACTGACACTCTAACTTTCGATGATATGAACCTCTTCTGTGAGTCCAGTTTTAGATTGTGATGCTTCACATTAGGTTTACTGTATACCTTGGACCATCTTATTGACGATGAAACACAGAAATTGCATTCGAATTTAGTACAAAAGGCACAATGCCGACCTAAGTACAAGAGGACTGACACTCTAAATTTCGATGATTTGAACCTCTCCTGTGAGTCCAGTTTTAGATTCTGATGCTTCTCATCAGGTTTACTGTATCTCTTGGACCTTATTATTGACGATGAAACACAGAAATTGCATCCAAATTAAATACAAAAGGCACAATGCCGACTTAAGTACAAGAGGACAGACACACTAACTTTCTATGATTTGAACCTCTCCTGTGAGTCAAGTTTTAGATTCCGATGCTTCACTTCAGGTTTACTGTTTCCCTTGGACCTTCTTATTGACGATGAAACACAGAAATTGCATCCGAATTTAATACAAAAGGCACAATGCCGACTTAAGTACAAGAGGACTGACACACAAACTTTTTATGATTTGAACCTCTCCTGTGAGTCCACTTTTAGATTCCGATGCTTCACTTCAGGTTTACTGTATCCCTTGGACCTTCTTTTTGACGATGAAACACAGATATTGCATCCGAATTTAATACAAAAGGCACAATGCTGATTTAAGTACAAGAGGACTGACACTCAAAGTTTCTATGATATGAACCTCTCCTCTTAGTCTAGTATTAGATTCCGATGCTTTACTTCAGGTTTACTATATACCTTGAACCTTCTTTTTGACGATGAAACACAGAAATTGCATCCGAATTTAACACACAAGGCACAATGCCGACATAAGTACAAGAGGACTGACACTCTAACTTTCTATGATTTGAACCTCTCCTGTGAGTCCAGTTTTAGATTCCGATGCTTCACTTCTGGTTTACTGTTTCCCTTGGACCTTCCTATTGACGATGAAACACAGTAATTTGAACCTCTCATGTGAGTCCAGTTTTAGATTCCGATGCTTCACTTCAGTTTTCCTGTATACATTGGACCTTCTTATTGACGATGAAACACAGAATTTGCATCCAAATTTAATACAAAAGGCACAATGCCGACCTTAGTACAAGAGGACTGACACTCTAACTTTCTATGATTTGAACCTCTCCTGTGAGTCCAGTTTAAGATTCCGATGCTTCACTTCAGGTTTACTGTTTCCCTTGGACCTTCTTATTGACGATAAAACACAGAAATTACATCCGAATTTAATACAAAGGCACAATGCCGACTTAAGTACAAGAGTACTGACACACAAACTTTCCATGATTTGAACCTCTCCTGTGAGTCCAGTTTTAGATTCCGATGCTTCACTTCAGGTTTACTGTTTCCCTTGGACCTTCTTATTGACGATGAAACACAGAAATTGCATCCGAATATAATACAAAAGGCACAATGCCGACTTAAGTACAAGAGGACTGACACACTAACTTTCTATGATTTGAACCTCTCCTGTGAGTCCAGTCTTAGATTCCGATCCTTCACTTCAGGTTTACTGTATCCCTTGGACCTTCTTATTGACGATGAAACACAGAAATTGCATCCGAATTTAATACCAAAAGCACAATGCCGACTTAAGTACAAGAGGACTGACACTCTAACATTCGATGATTTGACCCTCTCCTGTGAGTCAAGTTTTAGATTCCGATGCTTCACATCAGGTTTACTGTATCTCTTGGACCTTCTTATTGACGATGAAACACAGAAATTGCATCCAAATTTAATACAAAAGGCACAATGCCGACTTAAGTACAAGAGGACTGAAACTCTAACTTTCGATGATTTGAACCTCTCCTGTGAGTCCAGTTATAGATTCCGATGCTTCAATTCAGGTTTACTGTTTCCCTTGGACCTTCTTATTGACGATGAAACACAGAAATTGCATCCGAATTTAATACAAAAGGCACAATGCCGACTCAAGTACAAGAGGACTGACACACTAACTTTCTATGATATGAACCTCTCCTGTGAGTCCAGTTTTTGATTCCGATGCTTCACTTCAGGTTTATTGTTTCCCTTGGACCTTCTTATTGACGATGAAACACAGAAATTGCATCCGAATTTAATACAAAAGGCACAATGCCGACTTAAGTACAAGAGGACTGACACACTAACTTTCTATGATTTGAACCTCTCCTGTGAGTCCAGTTTTAGATTCCGATGCTTCACATCAGGTTTACTGTATCCCTTGGACCTTCTTATTGACGATAAGGCACAATGCCGACTTAAGTACAAGAGGATTGACACTCTAACTTTCTATGATTTGAACCTCTGCTGTGAGTCAAGTTTTAGATTCCGATGCTTCACTTCAGGTTTACTGTATCCCTTGGACCTTCTTATTGACGATGAAATACAGAAATTGTATCCAAATTTAATACAAAAAGCACAATGCCGACTTAAGTACAAGAGGACTGACACTCTAACTTTCGATGATTTGAACCTCTCCTGTGAGTCCAGTTTTAGATTCCGATGCTTCACATTAGGTTTACTGTATCCCTTGGACCATCTTATTGACGATGAAACACAGAAATTGCATCCGAATTTAATACAAAAGGCACAATGCCGACTTAAGTACAAGAGGACTGACACTCTAACTTTCGATGATTTGAACCTCTCCTGTGAGTCCAGTTTTAGATTCTGATGCTTCACATCAGGTATACTGTATCTCTTGGACCTTCTTATTGACGATGAAACACAGAAATTGCATCCAAATTTAATACAAAAGGCACAATGCCGGCTTAAGTACAAGAGGACTGACACACTAACTTTCTATGATTTGAACCTCTCCTGTGAGTCCAGTTTAAGATTCCGATGCTTCACTTCTGGATTACTGTTTCACTTGGAACTTCTTATTGACGATGAAACACAGAAACTGCATCCGAATTTAATACAAAAGGCACAATGCCGACTTAAGTACAAGAGGACTGACATCCTGACTTTCTCCTGTGAGGGCAGTTTTAGATTCCGATGCTTCACATCAGGTTTACTGTATCCCTTGGTCCTTCTTGTTGAAGATGAAACACAGAATATGCATCCAATTTTAATACAAAAGGCGCAATGCTGACTTAAGTACAAGAGGACTGACACTCTAACTTTCTATGACTTGAACCTCTCCTGTGAGTCCAGTTTTAGATTCCGATGCTTCACATTAGGTTTACTGTATCCCTTGGACCATCTTATTGACGATGAAACACAGAAATTGCATCCGAATTTAATACAAAAGGCACAATGCCGACTTAAGTACAAGAGGACTGACACTCTAACTTTCGATGATATGAACCTCTTCTGTGAGTCCAGTCTTAGATTGTGATGCTTCACATTAGGTTTACTGTATACCTTGGACCATCTTATTGACGACGAAACACAGAAATTGCATCCGAATTTAATACAAAAGGCACAATGCCGACTTAAGTACAAGAGGACTGACACTCTAACTTTCGATGATTTGAACCCCTCCTGTGAGTCCAGTTTTAGATTCTGATGCTTCTCATCAGGTTTACTGTATCTCTTGGACCTCCTTATTGACGATGAAACACAGAAATTGCATCCAAATTTAATACAAAAGGCACAATGCCGACTTAAGTACAAGAGGACTGACACACTAACTTTCTATGATTTGAACCTCTCCTGTGAGTCAAGTTTTAGATTCCGATGCTTCACTTCAGGTTTACTGTTTCCCTTGGACCTTCTTATTGACGATAAAACACAGAACTTACATCCGAATTTAATACAAAAGGCACAATGCCGACTTAAGTACAAGAGGACTGACACTCTAACTTTCGATGATTTGAACCTCTCATGTGAGTCCAGTTTTAGATTCCGATGCTTCACATTAGGTTTACTGTATCGCTTGGACCATCTTATTGACGATGAAGCACAGAAATTGCATCCCAATTTCATACAAAAGGCACAATGCTGACTTAAGTACAAGAGGATTGACACTCTCACTTTCTATGATTTGAACCTCCGCTGTGAGTCCAGTTTTAGATTCCGATGCTTCACTTCAGGTTTACTGTATCCCTTGGACCATCTTATTGACGATGATACACAGAAATTGCATCCGAATTTAATACAAAAGGCACAATGCCGACTTAAGTACAAGAGGCCTGACACACTAACTTTCTATGATTTGAACGTCTCCTGTGAGTCCAGTCTTAGATTCCGATGCTTCACTTCAGGTTTACTGTATCCCTTGGACCTTCTTATTGACGATGAAACACAGAAATTGCATCCGAATTTAATACAAAAAGCACAATGCCGACTTAAGTACAAGAGGACTGAAACTCTAACTTTCGATGATTTGATCCTCTCCTGTGAGTCCAGTTTTAGATTCCGATGCTTCAATTCAGGGGTACTGTATCCCTTGGACCTTTTTATTGACGATCAAACATAGAAATTGCATCCAAATTTAATACAAAAGGCACAATGCCGACTTAAGTACAAGAGGACTGACACTCTAACTTTCTATGATTTGAACCTCTCCTGTGAGTCCAGTTTAAGATTCCGATGCTTCACTTCTGGATTACTGTTTCACTTGGAACTTCTTATTGACGATGAAACACAGAAACTGCATCCGAATTTAATACAAAAGGCACAATGCCGACTTAAGTACAAGAGGACTGACATCCTGACTTTCTCCTGTGAGGGCAGTTTTAGATTCCGATGCTTCACATCAGGTTTACTGTATCCCTTGGTCCTTCTTGTTGAAGATGAAACACAGAATATGCATTCAATTTTAATACAAAAGGCGCAATGCTGACTTAAGTACAAGAGGACTGACACTCTAACTTTCTATGACTTGAACCTCTCCTGTGAGTCCAGTTTTAGATTCCGATGCTTCACATTAGGTTTACTGTATCCCTTGGACCATCTTATTGACGATGAAACACAGAAATTGCATCCGAATTTAATACAAAAGGCACAATGCCGACTTAAGTACAAGAGGACTGACACTCTAACTTTCGATGATATGAACCTCTTCTGTGAGTCCAGTCTTAGATTGTGATGCTTCACATTAGGTTTACTGTATACCTTGGACCATCTTATTGACGATGAAACACAGAAATTGCATCCGAATTTAATACAAAAGGCACAATGCCGACTTAAGTACAAGAGGACTGACACTCTAACTTTCGATGATTTGAAACTCTCCTGTGAGTCCAGTTTTAGATTCTGATGCTTCTCATCAGGTTTACTGTATCTCTTGGACCTTCTTATTGACGATGAAACACAGAAATTGCATCCAAATTTAATACAAAAGGCACAATGCCGACTTAAGTACAAGAGGACTGACACACTAACTTTCTATGATTTGAACCTCTCCTGTGAGTCCAGTTTTAGATTCCTGTGCTTCACTTCTGGTTTAATGTTTCCCTTGGACCTTCTTATTGACGATGAAACACAGTAATTTGAACCTCTCCTGTGAGTCCAGTTTTAGATTCCGATGCTTCACTTCAGTTTTCCTGTATACATTGGACCTTCTTATTGACGATGAAACACAGAATTTGCATCCAAATTTAATACAAAAGGCACAATGACGACCTTAGTACAAGAGGACTGACACTCTAACTTTCTATGATTTGAACCTCTCCTGTGAGTCCAGTTTAAGATTCCGATGCATCACTTCAGGTTTACTGTTTCCCTTGGACCTTCTTATTGACGATAAAACACAGAACTTACATCCGAATTTAATACAAAGGCACAATGCCGACTTAAGTACAAGAGTACTGACACACAAACTTTCTATGATTTGAACCTCTCCTGTGAGTCCAGTTTTAGATTCCGATGCTTCACTTAAGGTTTACTGTTTCCCTTGGACCTTCTTATTGACGATGAAACACAGAAATTGCATCCGAATATAATACAAAAGGCACAATGCCGACTTAAGTACAAGAGGACTGACACACTAACTTTCTACGATTTTAACCTCTCCTGTGAGTCCAGTCTTAGATTCCGATCCTTCACTTCAGGTTTACTGTATCCCTTGGACCTTCTTATTGACGATGAAACACAGAAATTGCATCCGAATTTAATACAAAAAGCACAATGCCGACTTAAGTACAAGAGGACTGACACTCTAACATTCGATGATTTGACCCTCTCCTGTGAGTCCAGTTTTAGATTCCGATGCTTCACATCAGGTTTACTGTATCTCTTGGACCTTCTTATTGACGATGAAACACAGAAATTGCATCCAAATTTAATACAAAAGGCACAATGCCGACTTAAGTACGAGAGGACTGAAACTCTAACTTTCGATGATTTGAACCTCTCCTGTGAGTCCAGTTATAGATTCCGATGCTTCAATTCAGGTTTACTGTATCCCTTGGACCTTCTTATTGACGATGAAACACAGAAATTGCATCCGAATTTAATACAAAAGGCACAATGCCGACTCAAGTACAAGAGGACTGACACACTAACTTTCTATGATTTGAACCTCTCCTGTGAGTCTAGTTTTTGATTCCGATGCTTCACTTCAGGTTTACTGTTTCCCTTGGACCTTCTTATTGACGATGAAACACAGAAATTGCATCCGAATTTAATACAAAAGGCACAATGCCCACTCAAGTACAAGAGGACTGACACACTAACTTTCTATGATTTGAACCTCTCCTGTGAGTCTAGTTTTTGATTCCGATGCTTCACTTCAGGTTTACTGTTTCCCTTGGACCTTCTTATTGACGATGAAACACAGAAATTGCATCCGAATTTAATACAAAAGGCACAATGCCGACTTAAGTACAAGAGGACTGACACACTAACTTTCTATGATTTCAACCTCTCCTGTGAGTCCAGTTTTAGATTCCGATGCTTCACTTCAGGTTTACTGTTTCCCTTGGACCTTCTTATTGACGATGAAACACAGAAATTGCATCCGAATTTAATACAAAAGGCACAATGCCGACTTAAGTACAAGAGGACTGACACACAAATTTTCTATGATTTGAACATCTCCTGTGAGTCCAGTTTTAGATTCCGATGCTTCACTTCAGGTTTACTGTATCCCTTGGACCATCTTATTGACGATGAAACACAGAAATTGCATCCGAATTTTATACAAAAGGCACAATGCCGACTTAAGTACAAGAGGACTGACACACAAATTTTCTATGATTTGAACCTCTCCTGTGAGTCCAGTTTTAGATTCCGATGCTTCACTTCAGGTTTACTGTATCCCTTGGACCATCTTATTGACGATGAAACACAAAAATTGCATCCGAATTTAATACAAAAGGCACAATGCCGACTTAAGTACAAGAGGACTGACACACTAACTTTCTATGATTTGAACCTCTCCTGTGAGTCCAGTTTTAGATTCCGATGCTTCACTTCAGGTTTACTGTATCCCTTGGACCTTCTTTTTGACGATGAAACACAGAAATTGCATCCGAATTTAATACAAAAGGCACAATGCTGTCTTAAGTACAAGAGGACTGACACTCTAACTTTCGATGATTTGAACCTCTCCTGTGAGTCCATTTTTAGATTCCGATGTTTCACATTAGGTTTACTGTATCCCTTGGACCATCTTATTGACGATGAAACAGAGAAATTGCATCCGAATTTAATACAAAAGGCACAATGCCGACTTAAGTACAAGAGGACCGACACTCTAACTTTCGATGATTTGAACCTCTCCTGTGAGTCCAGTTTTAGATTCTGATGCTTCACATCAGGTTTACTGTATCTCTTGGACCTTCTCATTGACGATGAAACACAGAAATTGCATCCAAATTTAATACAAAAGGCACAATGCCGACTTAAGTACAAGAGGACTGACACACTAACTTTCTATGATTTGAACCTCTCCAGTGAGTCCAGTTTTAGAATCCGATGCTTCACTTCAGGATTACTGTTTCCCTTGGACCTTCTTATTGATGATGAAACACAGAAATTGCATCCGAATTTAATACAAAAAGCACAATGCCGACTTAAGTACAAGAGGACTGACACACAAACTTTCTATGATTTGAACCTCTCCTGTGAGTCCAGTTTTAGATTCCGATGCTTCACTTCAGGTTTACTGTATCCCTTGGACCTTCTTATTGACGATGAAACACAGAAATTGCATCCGAATTTAATACAAAAAGCAAAATGCCGACTTAAGTACATGAGGACTGACACTCTAACTTTCGATGATTTGAACCTCTCCTGTGAGTCCAGTTTTAGATTCCGATGCTTCACATCAGGTTTACTGTATCCCTTGGACCATCTTATTGACGATGAAACAGAGAAATTGCATCCGAATTTAATACAAAAGGCACAATGCCGACCTAAGTACAAGAGGACAGACACTCTAACTTTCGACGATTTGAACCTCTCCTGTGAGTCCAGTTTTAGATTCCGATGCTTCACATTAGGTTTACTGTATCCCTTGGACCATCTTATTGACGATGAAACAGAGAAATTGCATCCGAATTTAATACAAAAGGCACAATGCCGACTTAAGTACAAGAGGACTGACACTCTAACTTTCGATGATTTGAACCTCTCCTGTGAGTCCAGTTTTAGATTCTGATGCTTCACATCAGGTTTACTGTATCTCTTGGACCTTCTCATTGACGATGAAACACAGAAATTGCATCCAAATTTAATACAAAAGGCACAATGCCGACTTAAGCACAAGAGGACTGACACACTAACTTTCTATGATTTGAACCTCTCCAGTGAGTCCAGTTTTAGAATCCGATGCTTCACTTCAGGATTACTGTTTCCCTTGGACCTTCTTATTGACGATGAAACACAGAAATTGCATCCGAATTTAATACAAAAGGCACAATGCCGACTTAAGTACAAGAGGACTGACACTTTAACTTTCTATGATTTGAACCTCTCCTGTGAGTCCAGTTTTAGATTCCGATGCTTCACTTCAGGTTTACTGTATCCCTTGGACCTTCTTATTGACGATGAAACACAGAAATTGCATCCGAATTTAATACAAAAAGCACAATGCCGACTTAAGTACATGAGGACTGACACTCTAACTTTCGATGATTTGAACCTCTATTGTGAGTCCAGTTTTAGGTTCCGATGCTTCACATCAGGTTTACTGTATCCCTTGGACCATCTTATTGACGATGAAACAGAGAAATTGCATCCGAATTTAATACAAAAGGCACAATGCCGACCTAAGTACAAGCGGACTGACACTCTAACTTTCGATGATTTGAACCTCTCCTGTGAGTCCAGTTTTAGATTCCGATGCTTCACATTAGGTTTACTGTATCCCTTGGACCATCTTATTGACGATGAAACAGAGAAATTGCATCCGAATTTAATACAAAAGGCACAATGCCGACTTAAGTACAAGAGGACTGACACTCTAACTTTCGATGACTTGAACCTCTCCTGTGAGTCCAGTTTTAGATTCTGATGCTTCACATCAGGTTTTCTGTATCTCTTGGACTTTCTTATTGACGATGAAACACAGAAATTGCATCCAAATTTAATACAAAAGGCACAATGCCGACTTAAGTACAAGAGGACTGACACACTAACTTTCTATGATTTGAACCTCTCCTGTGAGTCCAGTTTTAGAATCCGATGCTTCACTTCAGGATAACTGTTTCCCTTGGACATTCTTATTGACGATGTAACACAGAAATTGCATCCGAATTTAATACAAAAGGCACAATGCCGACTTAAGTACAAGAGGACTGACACACAATCTTTCTATGATTTGAACCTCTCCTGTGAGTCCAGTTTTAGATTCAGATGCTTCACTTCAGGTTTACTGTATCCCTTGGACCTTCTTATTGACGATGACACACAGAAATTGAATCCGAATTTAATACAAAAACCACAATGCCGACTTAAGTACATGAGGACTGACACTCTAACTTTCGATGATTTGAACCTCTCCTGTGAGTCCAGTTTTAGATTCCGATGCTTCACATCAGGTTTACTGTATCCCTTGGACCATCTTATTGACGATTAAACAGAGAAATTGCATCCGAATTTAATACAAAAGGCACAATGCCGACCTAAGTACAAGAGGACTGACACTCTAACTTTTGATGATTTGAACCTCTCCTGTGAGTCCAGTTTTAGATTCCGATGCTTCACATTAGGTTTACTGTATCCCTTGGACCATCTTATTGACGATGAAACAGAGAAATTGCATCCGAATTTAATACAAAAGGCACAATGCCGACTTAAGTACAAGAGGACTGACACTCTAACTTTTGATGATTTGAACCTCTCCTGTGAGTCCAGTTTTAGATTCTGATGCTTCACATCAGGTTTACTGTATCACTTGGACCTTCTTATTGACGATGAAACACAGAAATTGCATCCAAATTTAATACAAAAGGCACAATGCCGACTTAAGTACAAGAGGACTGACACACTAACTTTCTATGATTTGAACCTCTCCTGTGAGTCCAGTTTTAGAATCCAATGCTTCACTTCAGGTTTACTGTTTCCCTTGGACCTTCTTATTGACGATGAAACACAGAAATTGCATCCGAATTTAATACAAAAGGCACAATGCCGACTTAAGTACAAGAGGACTGACACACAAACTTTGTATGATTTGAACCTCTCCTGTGAGTCCAGTTTTAGATTCCGATGCTTCACTTCAGGTTTACTGTATCCCTTGGACCTTCTTATTGACGATGAAACACAGAAATTGCATCCGAATTTAATACAAAAAGCACAATGCCGACTTAAGTACATGTGGACTGACACTCTAACTTTCGATGATTTGAACCTCTCCTGTGAGTCCAGTTTTAGATTCCGATGCTTCACATCAGGTTTACTGTATCTCTTGGACCTTCTTATTGACGATGAAACACAGAAATTGCATCCAAATTTAATACAAAAGGCACAATGCCGACTTATGTACAAGAGGACTGAAACTCTAACTTTCGATGATTTGAACCTCTCCTGTGAGTCCAGTTTTAGATTCCGATGCTTGAATTCAGGTTTACTGTATCCCTTGGACCTTCTTATTGACGATGAAACACAGAAATTGCATCCGAATTTAATACAAAATGCACAATGCCGACTCAAGTACAAGAGGACTGACACACTAACTTTCTATGATTTGAACCTTTCTTGTGAGTCCAGTTTTAGATTCCGATGCTTCACTTCAGGTTTACTGTTTCCCTTGGACCTTCTTATTGACGATGAAACACAGAAATTGCATCCGAATTTAATACAAAAGGCACAATGCCGACTTAAGTACAAGAGGACTGACACACTAACTTTCTATGATTTGAAACTCTCCTGTGAGTCCAGTTTTAGATTCCGATGTTTCACTTCAGGTTTACTGTATCCCTTGGACCTTCTTATTGACGATAAGGCACAATGCCGACTTAAGTACAAGGGGATTGACACTCTAACTTTCTATGATTTGAACCTCTGCTGTGAGTCAAGTTTTAGATTCCGATGCTTCACTTCAGGTTTACTGTATCCCTTGGACCTTCTTATTGACGATGAAACACAGAAATTGCATCCGAATTAAATACAAAAGACACAATGCCGACTTAAGTACAAGAGGACTGACACTCTAACTTTCGATGATCTGAACCTCTCCTGTGAGTCCAGTTTTAGAATCCAATGCTTCACTTCAGGTTTACTGTTTCCTTTGGACCTTCTTATTGACGATGAAACACAGAAATTGCATCCGAATTTAATACAAAAGGCACAATGCCGACTTAAGTACAAGAGGACTGACACACAAACTTTCTATGATTTGAACCTCTCCTGTGAGTCCAGTTTTAGATTCCGATGCTTCACTTCAGGTTTACTGTATCCCTTGGACCTTCTTATTGACGATGAAACACAGAAATTGCATCCGAATTTAATACAAAAAGCACAATGCCGACTTAAGTACATGTGGACTGACACTCTAACTTTCGTTGATTTCAACCTCTCCTGTGAGTCCAGTTTTAGATTCCGATGCTTCACATCAGGTTTACTGTATCTCTTGGACCTTCTTATTGACGATGAAACACAGAAATTGCATCCAAATTTAATACAAAAGGCACAATGCCGACTTATGTACAAGAGGACTGAAACTCTAACTTTCGATGATTTGAACCTCTCCTGTGAGTCCAGTTTTAGATTCCGATGCTTGAATTCAGGTTTACTGTATCCCTTGGACCTTCTTATTGACGATGAAACACAGAAATTGCATCCGAATTTAATACAAAATGCACAATGCCGACTCAAGTACAAGAGGACTGACACACTAACTTTCCGTGATATGAACCTTTCCTGTGAGTCCAGTTTTAGATTCCGATGCTTCACTTCAGGTTTACTGTTTCCCTTGGACCTTCTTATTGACGATGAAACACAGAAATTGCATCCGAATTTAATACAAAAGTCACAATGCCGACTTAAGTACAAGAGGACTGACACACTAACATTCTATGATTTGAAACTCTCCTGTGAGTCCAGTTTTAGATTCCGATGCTTCACTTCAGGTTTACTGTATCCCTTGGACCTTCTTATTGACGATAAGGCACAATGCCGACTTAAGTACAAGGGGATTGACACTCTAACTTTCTATGATTTGAACCTCTGCTGTGAGTCAAGTTTTAGGTTCCGATGCTTCACTTCAGGTTTACTGTATCCCTTGGACCTTCTTATTGACGATGAAACACAGAAATTGCATCCGAATTAAATACAAAAGACACAATGCCGACTTAAGTACAAGAGGACTGACACTCTAACTTTCGATGATCTGAACCTCTCCTGTGAGTCCAGTTTTAGATTCCGATGCTTCACATTAGGTTTACTGTATCCCTTGGACCATCTTATTCACGATGAAACAGAGAAATTGCATCCGAATTTAATACAAAAGGCACAATGCCGACTTAAGTACAAGAGGACTGACACTCTAACTTTCGATGATTTGAACCTCTCCTGTGAGTCCAGTTTTAGATTCTGATGTTTCACATCAGGTTTACTGTATCTCTTGGACCTTCTCATTGACGATGAAACACAGAAATTGCATCCAAATTTAATACAAAAGGCACAATGCCGACTTAAGTACAAGAGGACTGACACACTAACTTTCTATGATTTGAACCTCTCCAGTGAGTCCAGTTTTAGAATCCGATGCTTCACTTCAGGATTACTGTTTCCCTTGGACCTTCTTATTGACGATGAAACACAGAAATTGCATCCGAATTTAATACAAAAGGCACAATGCCGACTTAAGTACAAGAGGACTGACACTTTAACTTTCTATGATTTGAACCTCTCCTGTGAGTCCAGTTTTAGATTCCGATGCTTCACTTCAGGTTTACTGTATCCCTTGGACCTTCTTATTGACGATGAAACACAGAAATTGCATCCGAATTTAATACAAAAAGCACAATGCCGACTTAAGTACATGAGGACTGACACTCTAACTTTCGATGATTTGAACCTCTATTGTGAGTCCAGTTTTAGATTCCGATGCTTCACATCAGGTTTACTGTATCCCTTGGACCATCTTATTGACGATGAAACAGAGAAATTGCATCCGAATTTAATACAAAAGGCACAATGCCGACCTAAGTACAAGAGGACTGACACTCTAACTTTCGATGATTTGAACCTCTCCTGTGAGTCCAGTTTTAGATTCCGATGCTTCACATTAGGTTTACTGTATCCCTTGGACCATCTTATTGACGTTGAAACAGAGAAATTGCATCCGAATTTAATACAAAATGCACAATGCCGACTTAAGTACAAGAGGACTGACACTCTAACTTTCGATGACTTGAACCTCTCCTGTGAGTCCAGTTTTAGATTCTGATGCTTCACATCAGGTTTTCTGTATCTCTTGGACTTTCTTATTGACGATGAAACACAGAAATTGCATCCAAATTTAATACAAAAGGAACAATGCCGACTTAAGTACAAGAGGACTGACACACTAACTTTCTATGATTTGAACCTCTCCTGTGAGTCCAGTTTTAGAATCCGATGCTTCACTTCAGGATAACTGTTTCCCTTGGACATTCTTATTGACGATGAAACACAGAAATTGCATCCGAATTTAATACAAAAGGCACAATGCCGACTTAAGTACAAGAGGACTGACACACAAACTTTCTATGATTTGAACCTCTCCTGTGAGTCCAGTTTTAGATTCAGATGCTTCACTTCAGGTTTACTGTATCCCTTGGACCTTCTTATTGACGATGACACACAGAAATTGAATCCGAATTTAATACAAAAACCACAATGCCGACTTAAGTACATGAGGACTGACACTCTAACTTTCGATGATTTGAACCTCTCCTGTGAGTCCAGTTTTAGATTCCGATGCTTCACATCAGGTTTACTGTATCCCTTGGACCATCTTATTGACGATTAAACAGAGAAATTGCATCCGAATTTAATACAAAAGGCACAATGCCGGCCTAAGTACAAGAGGACTGACACTCTAA
This sequence comes from Schistocerca serialis cubense, assembly GCF_023864345.2. Classification (NCBI taxonomy): domain Eukaryota; kingdom Metazoa; phylum Arthropoda; class Insecta; order Orthoptera; family Acrididae; genus Schistocerca; species Schistocerca serialis. The sequence continues at coordinate 88,292,017 of NC_064645.1, forward strand.
CTTTTGATGATTTGAACCTCTCCTGTGAGTCCAGTTTTAGATTCCGATGCTTCACATAAGGTTTACTGTATCCCTTGGACCATCTTATTGACGATGAAACAGAGAAATTGCATCCGAATTTAATACAAAAGGCACAATGCCGACTTAAGTACAAGAGGACTGACACTCTAACTTTCGATGATTTGAACCTCTCCTGTGAGTCCAGTTTTAGATTCTGATGCTTCATATCAGGTTTACTGTATCTCTTGGATCTTCTTATTGACGATGAAACACAGAAATTGCATCCAAATTTAATACAAAAGGCACAATGCCGACTTAAGTACAAGAGGACTGACACACTAACTTTCTATGATTTGAACCTCTCCTGTGAGTCCAGTTTTAGAATCCAATGCTTCACTTCAGGTTTACTGTTTCCCTTGGACCTTCTTATTGACGATGAAACACAGAAATTGCATCCGAATTTAATACAAAAGGCACAATGCCGACTTAAGTACAAGAGGACTGACACACAAACTTTCTATGATTTGAACCTCTCCTGTGAGTCCAGTTTTAGATTCCGATGCTTCACTTCAGGTTTACTGTATCCCTTGGACCTTCTTATTGACGATGAAACACAGAAATTGCATCCGAATTTAATACAAAAAGCACAATGCCGACTTAAGTACATGTGGACTGACACTCTAACTTTCGATGATTTGAACCTCTCCTGTGAGTCCAGTTTTAGATTCCGATGCTTCACATCAGGTTTACTGTATCTCTTGGACCTTCTTATTGACGATGAAACACAGAAATTGCATCCAAATTTAATACAAAAGGCACAATGCCGACTTATGTACAAGAGGACTGAAACTCTAACTTTCGATGATTTGAACCTCTCCTGTGAGTCCAATTTTAGATTCCGATGCTTGAATTCAGGTTTACTGTATCCCTTGGACCTTCTTATTGACGATGAAACACAGAAATTGCATCCGAATTTAATACAAAATGCACAATGCCGACTCAAGTACAAGAGGACTGACACACTAACTTTCTATGATTTGAACCTTTCCTGTGAGTCCAGTTTTAGGTTCCGATGCTTCACTTCAGGTTTACTGTTTCCCTTGGACCTTCTTATTGACGATGAAACACAGAAATTGCATTAGAATTTAATACAAAAGGCACAATGCCGACTTAAGTACAAGAGGACTGACACACTAACTTTCTATGATTTGAAACTCTCCTGTGAGTCCAGTTTTAGATTCCGATGCTTCACTTCAGGTTAACTGTATCCCTTGGACCTTCTTATTGACGATAAGGCACAATGCCGACTTAAGTACAAGGGGATTGACACTCTAACTTTCTATGATTTGAACCTCTGCTGTGAGTCAAGTTTTAGATTCCGATGCTTCACTTCAGGTTTACTGTATCCCTTGGACCTTCTAATTGACGATGAAACACAGAAATTGCATCCGAATTAAATACAAAAGACACAATGCCGACTTAAGTACAAGAGGACTGACACTCTAACTTTCGATGATCTGAACCTCTCCTGTGAGTCCAGTTTTAGATTCCGATGCTTCACATTAGGTTTACTGTATCCCTTGGACCATCTTATTGACGATGAAACACAGTAATTGCATCCGAATTTAATACAAAAGGCACAATGCCGACTTAAATACAAGAGGACTGACACACAAATTTTCTATGATTTGAACATCTCCTGTGAGTCCAGTTTTAGATTCCGATGCTTCACTTCAGGTTTACTGTATCCCTTGGACCATCTTATTGACGATGAAACACAGAAATTGCATCCGAATTTAATACAAAAGGCACAATGCCGACTTAAGTACAAGAGGACTGACACACAAATTTTCTATGATTTGAACCTCTCCTGTGAGTCCAGTTTTAGATTCCGATGCTGCACTTCAGGTTTACTGTATCCCTTGGACAATCTTATTGACGATGAAACACAGAAATTGCATCCGAATCTAATACAAAAGGCACAATGCCGACTTAAGTACAAGAGGACTGACACTCTAACTTTCGATGATTTGAACCTCTCCTGTGAGTCCATTTTTAGATTCCGATGCTTCACATTGGGTTTACTGTATCCCTTGGACCATCTTATTGACGATGAAACAGAGAAATTGCATCCGAATTTAATACAAAAGGCACAATGCCGACTTAAGTAGAAGAGGACTGACACTCTAACTTTCGATGATTTGAACCTCTCCTGTGAGTCCAGTTTTAGATTCTGATGCTTCACATCAGGTTTACTGTATCTCTTGGACCTTCTTATTGACGATGAAACACAGAAATTGCATCCAAATTTAATACAAAAGGCACAATGCCGACATAAGTACAAGAGGACTGACACACTAACTTTCTATGATTTTAACCTCTCCTGTGAGTCCAGTTTTAGATTCCGATGCTTCACTTCAGGTTTACTGTTTCCCTTGGACCTTCTTATTGACGATGAAACACAGAAATTGCATCCGAATTTAATACAAAAGGCACAATGCCGACTTAAGTACAAGAGGACTGACACACAAACTTTATATGATTTGAACCTCTCCTGTGAGTCCAGTTTTAGATTCCGATGCTTCACTTCAGGTTTACTGTATCCCTTGGACCATCTTATTGACGATGAAACACAGAAATTGCATCCAAATTTAATACAAAAGTCACAAATCCGACTTAAGTACAAGAGGACTGACACTCTAACTTTCGATGATTTGAACCTCTCCTGGGAGTCCAGTTTTAGATTCCGATGCTTCATATTAGGTTTACTGTATCCCTTGGACCATCTTATTGACGATGAAACAGAGCAATTGCATCCTAATTTAATACAAAAGGCACAATGCCGACTTAAGTACAAGAGGACTGACACTCTAACTTTCGATGATTTGAACCTCTCCTGTGAGTCCAGTTTTAGATTCTGATGCTTCACATCAGGTTTACTGTATCTCTTGGACCTTCTTATTGACGATGAAACACAGAAATTGCATCCAAATTTAATACAAAAGGCACAATGCCGACTTTAGTACAAGAGGACCGACACACTAACTTTCTATGATTTGAACCTCTCCTGTGAATCCAGTTTTAGAATCCGATGCTTCACTTCAGGTTTACTGTTTCCCTTGGACCTTCTTATTGACGATGAAACACAGAAATTGCATCCGAATTTAATACAAAAGGCACAATGCCGACTTAAGTACAAGAGGACTGACACACAAACTTTCTATGATTTGAACCTCTCCTGTGAGTCCAGTTTTAGATTCCAATGCTTCACTTCATGTTTACTGTATCCCTTGGACCTTCTTATTGACGATGAAACACAGAAATTGCATCCGAATTTAATACAAAAAGCACAATGCCGACTTAAGTACATGAGGACTGACACTCTAACTTTCGATGATTTGAACCTCTCCTGCGAGTCCAGTTTTAGATTCCGATGCTTCACATCAGGTTTACTGTATCCCTTGGACCATCTAATTGACGATGAAACAGAGAAATTGCATCCGAATTTAATACAAAAGGCACAATGCCGACTTAAGTACAAGAGGACTGACACTCTAACTTTCGATGATTTGAACCTCTCCTGTGAGTTCAGTTTTAGATTCTGATGCTTCACATCAGGTTTACTGTATCTCTTGGACCTTCCTATTGACGATGAAACACAGAAATTGCATACAAATTTAATACAAAAGGCACAATGCCGACTTAAGTACAAGAGGACTGACACACAAACTTTCTATGATTTGAACCTCTCCTGTGAGTCCAGTTTTAGATTCCAATGCTTCACTTCAGGTTTACTGTATCCCTTGGACCTTCTTATTGACGATGAAACACAGAAATTGCATCCGAATTTAATAAAAAAGCACAATGCCGACTTAAGTACATGAGGACTGACATTCTAACTTTCGATGATTTGAACCTCTCCTCTGAGTCCAGTTTTAGATTCCGATGCTTCACATCAGGTTTACTGTATCTCTTGGACCTTCTTATTGACGATGAAACACAGAAATTGCATCCAAATTTAATACAAAAGGCACAATGCCGACTTATGTACAAGAGGACTGAAACTCTAACTTTCGATGATTTGAACCTCTCCTGTGAATCCAGTTTTAGATTCCGATGCTTGAATTCAGGTTTACTGTATCCCTTGGACCTTCTTATCGACGATGAAACACAGAAATTGCATCCGAATTTAATACAAAATACACAATGCCGACTCAAGTACAAGAGGACTGACACTCTAACTTTCGATGATTTGAACCTCTCCTGTGAGTCCAGTTTTAGATTCCGATGCTTCACATCAGGTTTACTGTATCCCTTGGACCATCTTATTGACGATGAAACAGAGAAATTGCATCCGAATTTAATACAAAAGGCACAATGCCGACTTAAGTACAAGAGGACTGACACTCTAACTTTCGATGATTTAAACCTCTCCTGTGAGTCCAGTTTTATTTCAGATGCTTCACATCAGGTTCACTGTATCTCTTGGACCTTCTTATTGACGATGAAACACAGAAATTGCATCCAAATTTAATGCAAAAGGCACAATGCCGACTTAAGTACAAGAGGACTGACACACTAACTTTCTATGATTTGAACCTCTCCTGTGAGTCCAGTTTTAAAATCCGATGCTTCACTTCAGGTTTACTGTTTCCCTTGGACCTTCTTATTGACGATGAAACACAGAAATTGCATCCGAATTTAATACAAAAGGCGCAATGCCGACTTAAGTACAAGAGGACTGACACACAAATTTTCTATGATTTGAACCTCTCCTGTGAGTCCATTTTTAGTTTCCGATGCTTCACTTCAGGTTTACTGTATCCCTTGGACCTTTTTATTGACGATGAAACACAGAAATTGCATCCGAATTTAATACAAAAAACACAATGCCGACTTAAGTACATGAGGACTGACACTCTAACTTTCGATGATTTGAACCTCTCCTGTGAGTCCAGTTTTAGATTCCGATGCTTCACATCAGGTTTACTGTATCTCTTGGACCTTCTTATTGACGATGAAACACAGAAATTGCATCCAAATCTAATACAAAAGGCACAATGCCGACTTATGTACAAGAGGACTGAAACTCTAACTTTCGATGATTTGAACCTCTCCTGTGAGTCCAGTTTTAGATTCCGATGCTTGAATTCAGGTTTACTGTATCCCTTGGACCTTCTTATTGACGATGAAACACAGAAATTGCATCCGAATTTAATACAAAATGCACAATGCCGACTCAAGTACAAGAGGACTGACACACTAACTTTCTATGATTTGAACCTCTCCTGTGAGTCCAGTTTTAGATTCCGATGCTTCACTTCAGGTTTACTGTTTCCCTTGGACCTTCTTATTGACGATGAAACAAAGAAATTGCATTCGAATTTAATACATAAGGCACAATGCCGACTTAAGTACAAGAGGACTGACACTCTAACTTTCGATGATTTGAACCTCTCCTGTGAGTCCAGTTTTAGATTCCGATGCTTCACATTAGGTTTACTGTATCCCTTGGACCATCTTATTGACGATGAAACACAGAAATTGCATCCGAATTTAATACAAAAGGCACAATGCCGACTTAAGTACAAGAGGACTGACACACAAACTTTATATGATTTGAACCTCTCCTGTGAGTCCAGTTTTAGATTCCGTGCTTCACTTCAGGTTTACTGTATCCCTTGGACCATCTTATTGACGATGAAACACAGAAATTGCATCCAAATTTAATACAAAAGTCACAAATCCGACTTAAGTACAAGAGGACTGACACTCTAACTTTCGATGATTTGAACCTCTCCTGGGAGTCCAGTTTTAGATTCCGATGCTTCATATTAGGTTTACTGTATCCCTTGGACCATCTTATTGACGATGAAACAGAGAAATTGCATCCTAATTTAATACAAAAGGCACAATGCCGACTTAAGTACAAGACTGACACTCTAACTTTCGATGATTTGAACCTCTCCTGTGAGTCCAGTTTTAGATTCTGATGCTTCACATCAGGTTTACTGTATCTCTTGGACCTTCTTATTGACGATGAAACTCAGAAATTGCATCCAAATTTAATACAAAAGGCACAATGCCGACTTAAGTACAAGAGGACCGACACACTAACTTTCTATGATTTGAACCTCTCCTGTGAATCCAGTTTTAGATTCCAATGCTTCACTTCAGGTTTACTGTATCCCTTGGACCTTCTTATTGACGATGAAACACAGAGATTGCATCCGAATTTAATACAAAAAGCACAATGCCGACTTAAGTACATGAGGACTGACACTCTAACTTTCGATGATTTGAACCTCTCCTGCGAGTCCAGTTTTAGATTCCGATGCTTCACATCAGGTTTACTGTATCCCTTGGACCATCTAATTGACGATGAAACAGAGAAATTGCATCCGAATTTAATACAAAAGGCACAATGCCGACTTAAGTACAAGAGGACTGACACTCTAACTTTCGATGATTTGAACCTCTCCAGTGAGTTCAGTATTAGATTCTGATGCTTCACATCAGGTTTACTGTATCTCTTGGACCTTCTTATTGACGATGAAACACAGATATTGCATACAAATTTAATACAAAAGGCACAATGGCGACTTAAGTACAAGAGGACTGACACACAAACTTTCTATGATTTGAACCTCTCCTGTGAGTCCAGTTTTAGATTCCGATGCTTCACATCAGGTTTACTGTATCTCTTGGACCTTCTTATTGACGATGAAACACAGAAATTGCATCCAAATTTAATACAAAAGGCACAATGCCGACTTATGTACAAGAGGACTGAAACTCTAACTTTCGATGATTGAACCTCTCCTGTGAGTCCAGTTTTAGATTCCGATGCTTGAATTCAGGTTTACTGTATCCCTTGGACCTTCTTATTGACGATGAAACACAGAAATTGCATCCGAATTTAATACAAAAGGCACAATGCCGACTTAAGTACAAGAGGACCGACACACTAACTTTCTATGATTTGAACCTCTCCTGTGAATCCAGTTTTAGAATCCGATGCTTCACTTCAGGTTTACTGTTTCCCTTGGACCTTCTTATTGACGATGAAACACAGAAATTGCATCCGAATTTAATACAAAAGGCACAATGCCGACTTAAGTACAAGAGGACTGACACACAAACTTTCTATGATTTGAACCTCTCCTGTGAGTCCAGTTTTAGATTCCAATGCTTCACTTCAGGTTTACTGTATCCCTTGGACCTTCTTATTGACAATGAAACACAGAAATTGCATCCGAATTTAATACAAAAAGCACAATGCCGACTTAAGTACATGAGGACTGACACTCTAACTTTCGATGATTTGAACCTCTCCTGCGAGTCCAGTTTTAGATTCCGATGCTTCACATCAGGTTTACTGTATCCCTTGGACCATCTAATTGACGATGAAACAGAGAAATTGCATCCGAATTTAATACAAAAGGCACAATGCCGACTTAAGTACAAGAGGACTGACACTCTAACTTTCGATGATTTGAACCTCTCCTGTGAGTTCAGTATTAGATTCTGATGCTTCACATCAGGTTTACTGTATCTCTTGGACCTTCTTATTGACGATGAAACACAGATATTGCATACAAATTTAATACAAAAGGCACAATGGCGACTTAAGTACAAGAGGACTGACACACAAACTTTCTATGATTTGAACCTCTCCTGTGAGTCCAGTTTTAGATTCCGATGCTTCACATCAGGTTTACTGTATCTCTTGGACCTTCTTATTGACGATGAAACACAGAAATTGCATCAAAATTTAATACAAAAGGCACAATGCCGACTTATGTACAAGAGGACTGAAACTCTAACTTTCGATGATTTGAACCTCTCCTGTGAGTCCAGTTTTAGATTCCGATGCTTGAATTCAGGTTTACTGTATCCCTTGGACCTTCTTATTGACGATGAAACACAGAAATTGCATCCGAATTTAATACAAAATACACAATGCCGACTCAAGTACAAGAGGACTGACACACTAACTTTCTATGATTTGAACCTCTCCTGTGAGTCCAGTTTTAGATTCCGATGCTTCACTTCAGGTTTACTGTTTCCCTTGGACCTTCTTATTGACGATGAAACACAGAAATTGCATCCGAATTTAATACAAAAGGCGCAATGCCGACTTAAGTACAAGAGGACTGACACACAAATTTTCTATGATTTGAACCTCTCCTGTGAGTCCATTTTTAGTTTCCGATGCTTCACTTCAGGTTTACTGTATCCCTTGGACCTTTTTATTGACGATGAAACACAGAAATTGCATCCGAATTTAATACAAAAAACACAATGCCGACTTAAGTACATGAGGACTGACACTCTAACTTTCGATGATTTGAACCTCTCCTGTGAGTCCAGTTTTAGATTCCGATGCTTCACATCAGGTTTACTGTATCTCTTGGACCTTCCTATTGACGATGAAACACAGAAATTGCATCCAAATCTAATACAAAAGGCACAATGCCGACTTATGTACAAGAGGACTGAAACTCTAACTTTCGATGATTTGAACCTCTCCTGTGAGTCCAGTTTTAGATTCCGATGCTTGAATTCAGGTTTACTGTATCCCTTGGACCTTCTTATTGACGATGAAACACAGAAATTGCATCCGAATTTAATACAAAATGCACAATGCCGACTCAAGTACAAGAGGACTGACACACTAACTTTCTATGATTTGAACCTCTCCTGTGAGTCCAGTTTTAGATTCCGATGCTTCACTTCAGGTTTACTGTTTCCCTTGGACCTTCTTATTGACGACGAAACAAAGAAATTGCATTCGAATTTAATACATAAGGCACAATGCCGACTTAAGTACAAGAGGACTGACACTCTAACTTTCGATGATTTGAACCTCTCCTGTGAGTCCAGTTTTAGATTCCGATGCTTCACATTAGGTTTACTGTATCCCTTGGACCATCTTATTGACGATGAAACACAGAAATTGCATCCGAATTTAATACAAAAGGCACAATGCCGACTTAAGTACAAGAGGACTGACACACAAACTTTATATGATTTGAACCTCTCCTGTGAGTCCAGTTTTAGATTCCGATGCTTCACTTCAGGTTTACTGTATCCCTTGGACCATCTTATTGACGATGAAACACAGAAATTGCATCCAAATTTAATACAAAAGTCACAAATCCGACTTAAGTACAAGAGGACTGACACTCTAACTTTCGATGATTTGAACCTCTCCTGGGAGTCCAGTTTTAGATTCCGATGCTTCATATTAGGTTTACTGTATCCCTTGGACCATCTTATTGACGATGAAACAGAGAAATTGCATCCTAATTTAATACAAAAGGCACAATGCCGACTTAAGTACAAGACTGACACTCTAACTTTCGATGATTTGAACCTCTCCTGTGAGTCCAGTTTTAGATTCTGATGCTTCACATCAGGTTTACTGTATCTCTTGGACCTTCTTATTGACGATGAAACTCAGAAATTGCATCCAAATTTAATACAAAAGGCACAATGCCGACTTAAGTACAAGAGGACCGACACACTAACTTTCTATGATTTGAACCTCTCCTGTGAATCCAGTTTTAGAATCCGATGCTTCACTTCAGGTTTACTGTTTCCCTTGGACCTTCTTATTGACGATGAAACACAGAAATTGCATCCGAATTTAATACAAAAGGCACAATGCCGACTTAAGTACAAGAGGACTGACACACAAACTTTCTATGATTTGAACCTCTCCTGTGAGTCCAGTTTTAGATTCCAATGCTTCACTTCAGGTTTACTGTATCCCTTGGACCTTCTTATTGACGATGAAACACAGAAATTGCATCCGAATTTAATACAAAAAGCGCAATGCCGACTTAAGTACATGAGGACTGACACTCTAACTTTCGATGATTTGAACCTCTCCTGCGAGTCCAGTTTTAGATTCCGATGCTTCACATCAGGTTTACTGTATCCCTTGGACCATCTAATTGACGATGAAACAGAGAAATTGCATCCGAATTTAATACAAAAGGCACAATGCCGACTTAAGTACAAGAGGACTGACACTCTAACTTTCGATGATTTGAACCTCTCCTGTGAGTTCAGTATTAGATTCTGATGCTTCACATCAGGTTTACTGTATCTCTTGGACCTTCTTATTGACGATGAAACACAGATATTGCATACAAATTTAATACAAAAGGCACAATGGCGACTTAAGTACAAGAGGAATGACACACAAACTTTCTATGATTTGAACCTCTCCTGTGAGTCCAGTTTTAGATTCCGATGCTTCACATCAGGTTTACTGTATCTCTTGGACCTTCTTATTGACGATGAAACACAGAAATTGCATCCAAATTTAATACAAAAGGCACAATGCCGACTTATGTACAAGAGGACTGAAACTCTAACTTTCGATGATTTGAACCTCTCCTGTGAGTCCAGTTTTAGATTCCGATGCTTGAATTCAGGTTTACTGTATCCCTTGGACCTTCTTATTGACGATGAAACACAGAAATTGCATCCGAATTTAATACAAAATACACAATGCCGACTCAAGTACAAGAGGACTGACACACTAACTTTCTATGATTTGAACCTCTCCTGTGAGTCCAGTTTTAGATTCCGATGCTTCACTTCAGGTTTACTGTTTCCCTTGGACCTTCTTATTGACGATGAAACACAGAAATTGCATCCGAATTTAATACAAAAGGCGCAATGCCGACTTAAGTACAAGAGGACTGACACACAAATTTTCTATGATTTGAACCTCTCCTGTGAGTCCATTTTTAGTTTCCGATGCTTCACTTCAGGTTTACTGTATCCCTTGGACCTTTTTATTGACGATGAAACACAGAAATTGCATCCGAATTTAATACAAAAAACACAATGCCGACTTAAGTACATGAGGACTGACACTCTAACTTTCGATGATTTGAACCTCTCCTGTGAGTCCAGTTTTAGATTCCGATGCTTCACATCAGGTTTACTGTATCTCTTGGACCTTCTTATTGACGATGAAACACAGAAATTGCATCCAAATCTAATACAAAAGGCACAATGCCGACTTATGTACAAGAGGACTGAAACTCTAACTTTCGATGATTTGAACCTCTCCTGTGAGTCCAGTTTTAGATTCCGATGCTTGAATTCAGGTTTACTGTATCCCTTGGACCTTCTTATTGACGATGAAACACAGAAATTGCATCCGAATTTAATACAAAATGCACAATGCCGACTCAAGTACAAGAGGACTGACACACTAACTTTCTATGATTTGAACCTCTCCTGTGAGTCCAGTTTTAGATTCCGATGCTTCACTTCAGGTTTACTGTTTCCCTTGGACCTTCTTATTGACGACGAAACAAAGAAATTGCATTCGAATTTAATACATAAGGCACAATGCCGACTTAAGTACAAGAGGACTGACACTCTAACTTTCGATGATTTGAACCTCTCCTGTGAGTCCAGTTTTAGATTCCGATGCTTCACATTAGGTTTACTGTATCCCTTGGACCATCTTATTGACGATGAAACACAGAAATTGCATCCGAATTTAATACAAAAGGCACAATGCCGACTTAAGTACAAGAGGACTGACACACAAACTTTATATGATTTGAACCTCTCCTGTGAGTCCAGGTTTAGATTCCGATGCTTCACTTCAGGTTTACTGTATCCCTTGGACCATCTTATTGACGATGAAACACAGAAATTGCATCCAAATTTAATACAAAAGTCACAAATCCGACTTAAGTACAAGAGGACTGACACTCTAACTTTCGATGATTTGAACCTCTCCTGGGAGTCCAGTTTTAGATTCCGATGCTTCATATTAGGTTTACTGTATCCCTTGGACCATCTTATTGACGATGAAACAGAGAAATTGCATCCTAATTTAATACAAAAGGCACAATGCCGACTTAAGTACAAGACTGACACTCTAACTTTCGATGATTTGAACCTCTCCTGTGAGTCCAGTTTTAGATTCTGATGCTTCACATCAGGTTTACTGTATCTCTTGGACCTTCTTATTGACGATGAAACACAGAAATTGCATCCAAATTTAATACAAAAGGCACAATGCCGACTTAAGTACAAGAGGACCGACACACTAACTTTCTATGATTTGAACCTCTCCTGTGAATCCAGTTTTAGAATCCGATGCTTCACTTCAGGTTTACTGTTTCCCTTGGACCTTCTTATTGACGATGAAACACAGAAATTGCATCCGAATTTAATACAAAAGGCACAATGCCGACTTAAGTACAAGAGGACTGACACACAAACTTTCTATGATTTGAACCTCTCCTGTGAGTCCAGTTTTAGATTCCAATGCTTCACTTCAGGTTTACTGTATCCCTTGGACCTTCTTATTGACGATGAAACACAGAAATTGCATCCGAATTTAATACAAAAAGCACAATGCCGACTTAAGTACATGAGGACTGACACTCTAACTTTCGATGATTTGAACCTCTCCTGCGAGTCCAGTTTTAGATTCCGATGCTTCACATCAGGTTTACTGTATCCGTTGGACCATCTAATTGACGATGAAACAGAGAAATTGCATCCGAATTTAATACAAAAGGCACAATGCCGACTTAAGTACAAGAGGACTGACACTCTAACTTTCGATGATTTGAACCTCTCCTGTGAGTTCAGTTTTAGATTCTGATGCTTCACCACAGGTTTACTGTATCTCTTGGACCTTCTTATTGACGATGAAACACAGAAATTGCATACAAATTTAATACAAAAGGCACAATGGCGACTTAAGTACAAGAGGACTGACACACAAACTTTCTATGATTTGAACCTCTCCTGTGAGTCCAGTTTTAGATTCCAATGCTTCACTTCAGGTTTACTGTATCCCTTGGACCTTCTTATTGACGATGAAACACAGAAATTGCATCCGAATTTAATAAAAAAGCACAATGCCGACTTAAGTACATGAGGACTAACATTCTAACTTTCGATGATTTGAACCTCTCCTCTGAGTCCAGTTTTAGATTCCGATGCTTCACATCAGGTTTACTGTATCTCTTGGACCTTCTTATTGACGATGAAACACAGAAATTGCATCCAAATTTAATACAAAAGGCACAATGCCGACTTATGTACAAGAGGACTGAAACTCTAACTTTCGATGATTTGAACCTCTCCTGTGAGTCCAGTTTTAGATTCCGATGCTTGAATTCAGGTTTACTGTATCCCTTGGACCTTCTTATTGACGATGAAACACAGAAATTGCATCCGAATTTAATACAAAATACACAATGCCGACTCAAGTACAAGAGGACTGACACACTAACTTTCTATGATTTGAACCTCTCCTGTGAGTCCAGTTTTAGATTCCGATGCTTCACTTCAGGTTTACTGTTTCCCTTGGACCTTCTTATTGACGATGAAACACAGAAATTGCATCCGAATTTAATACAAAAGGCACAATGCCGACATAAGTACAAGAGGACTGACACACTAACTTTCTATGATTTGAACCTCTCCTGTGAGTCCAGTTTTAGATTCCGATGCTTCACTTCAGGTTTACTGTTTCCCTTGGACCTTCTTATTGACGATGAAACACAGAAATTGCATCCGAATTTAATACAAAAGGCACAATGCCGACATAAGTACAAGAGGACTGACACACTAACTTTCTATGATTTGAACCTCTCCTGTGAGTCCAGTTTTAGATTCCGATGCTTCACTTCAGGTTTACTGTTTCCCTTGGACCTTCTTATTGACGATGAAACACAGAAATTGCATCCGAATTTAATACAAAAAGCACAATGCCGACTTAAGTACATGAGGACTGACACTCTAACTTTCGATGATTTGAACCTCTCCTGTGAGTTCAGTTTTAGATTCCGATGCTTCACATCAGGTTTACTGTATCCCTTGGACCATCTTATTGACGATGAAACAGAGAAATTGCATCCGAATTTAATACAAAAGGCACAATGCCGACTTAAGTACAAGAGGACTGACACTCTAACTTTCGATGATTTAAACCTCTCCTGTGAGTCCAGTTTTATTTCAGATGCTTCACATCAGGTTCACTGTATCTCTTGGACCTTCTTATTGACGATGAAACACAGAAATTGCATCCAAATTTAATGCAAAAGGCACAATGCCGGCTTAAGTACAAGAGGACTGACACACTAACTTTCTATGATTTGAACCTCTCCTGTGAGTCCAGTTTTAGAATCCGATGCTTCACTTCAGGTTTACTGTTTCCCTTGGACCTTCTTATTGACGATGAAACACAGAAATTGCATCCGAATTTAATACAAAAGGCGCAATGCCGACTTAAGTACAAGAGGACTGACACACAAATTTTCTATGATTTGAACCTCTCCTGTGAGTCCATTTTTAGTTTCCGATGCTTCACTTCAGGTTTACTGTATCCCTTGGACCTTTTTATTGACGATGAAACACAGAAATTGCATCCGAATTTAATACAAAAAACACAATGCCGACTTAAGTACATGAGGACTGACACTCTAACTTTCGATGATTTGAACCTCTCCTGTGAGTCCAGTTTTAGATTCCGATGCTTCACATCAGGTTTACTGTATCTCTTGGACCTTCTTATTGACGATGAAACACAGAAATTGCATCCAAATCTAATACAAAAGGCACAATGCCGACTTATGTACAAGAGGACTGAAACTCTAACTTTCGATGATTTGAACCTCTCCTGTGAGTCCAGTTTTAGATTCCGATGCTTGAATTCAGGTTTACTGTATCCCTTGGACCTTCTTATTGACGATGAAACACAGAAATTGCATCCGAATGTAATACAAAATGCACAATGCCGACTCAAGTACAAGAGGACTGACACACTAACTTTCTATGATTTGAACCTCTCCTGTGAGTCCAGTTTTAGATTCCGATGCTTCACTTCAGGTTTACTGTTTCCCTTGGACCTTCCTATTGACGATCAAACAAAGAAATTGCATTCGAAATTAATACATAAGGCACAATGCCGACTTAAGTACAAGAGGACTGACACTCTAACTTTCGATGATTTGAACCTCTCCTGTGAGTCCAGTTTTAGATTCCGATGCTTCACATTAGGTTTACTGTATCCCTTGGACCATCTTATTGACGATGAAACACAGAAATTGCATCCGAATTTAATACAAAAGGCACAATGCCGACTTAAGTACAAGAGGACTGACACTCTAACTTTCGATGATTTGAAACTCTCCTGTGAGTCCAGTTTTATTTCAGATGCTTCACATCAGGTTTACTGTATCTCATGGACCTTCTTATTGACGATGAAACACAGAAATTGCATCCAAATTTAATACAAAAGGCACAATGCCGACTTAAGTACAAGAGGACTGACACACTAACTTTCTATGATTTGAACCTCTCCTGTGAGTCCAGTTTTAGATTCCGATGCTTCACTTCAGGTTTACTGTTTCCCTTGGACCTTCTTATTGACGATGAAACACAGAAATTGCATCCGAATTTAATACAAAAGGCACAATGCCGACTTAAGTACAAGAGGACTGACACACAAATTTTCTATGATTTGAACCTCTCCTGTGAGTCCATTTTTAGTTTCCGATGCTTCACTTCAGGTTTACTGTATCCCTTGGACCATCTTATTGACGATGAAACACAGAAATTGCATCCGAATTTAATACAAAAGGCACAATGCCGACTTAAGTACAAGAGAACTGACACTCTAACTTTCTATGATTTGGACCTCTGCTGTGAGTCCAGTTTTAGATTCCGATGCTTCACTTCAGGTATACTGTTTACCTTGGACCTACTCATTGGCGATGAAACACAGAAATTGCATCCGAATTTAATACAAAAGGCACAATCCCGACTTAAGTACAAGAGGACTGACACTCTAAATTTCGATGATTTGAACCTCTCCTGTGAGTCCAGTTTTAGATTCTGATGCTTCACATCAGGTTTACTGTATCTCTTGGACCATCTTATTGACGATGAAACACAGAAATTGCATCCAAATTTAATACAAAAGGCACAATGCCGACTTAAGTACAAGAGGACTGACACATTAACTTTCTATGATTTGAACCTGTCCTGTGAGTCCAGTTTTAGATTCCGATGCTTCACTTCAGGTTTACTGTTTCCCTTGGACCTTCTTATTGACGATGAAACACAGAAATTGCATCCGAATTTAATACAAAAGGCACAATGCCGACTTAAGTACAAGAGGACTGACACACAAACTTTCTATGATTTGAACCTCTCCTGTGAGTCCAGTTTTAGATTCCGATGCTTCACTTCAGGTTTACTGTATCCCTTGGACCTTCTTTTTAACGATGAAACACAGAAATTGCATCCGAATTTAATACAAAAGGCACAATGCTGTTTTAAGTACAAGAGGACTGACACTCTAACTTCGGATGATTTGAACCTCTCCTGTGAGTCCAGTTTTAGATTCCGATGCTTCACATTAGGTTTACTGTATCCCTTGGACCATCTTATTGACGATGAAACAGAGAAATTGCATCCGAATTTAATACAAAAGGCACAATGCCGACTTAAGTACAAGAGGACTGACACTCTAACTTTCGATGATTTGAACCTCTCCTGTGAGTCCAGTTTTAGATTCTGATGTTTCACATCAGTTTTACTGTATCTCTTGGACCTTCTTATTGACGATGAAACACAGAAATTGCATCCAAATTCAATACAAAAGGCACAATGCCGACTTAAGTACAAGAGGACTGACACACTAACTTTCTATGATTTGAACCTCTCCTGTGAGTCCAGTTTCAGATTCCGATGCTTCACTTCAGGTTTACTGTCTCCCTTGGACCTTCTTATTGACGATGAAACACAGAAATTGCATCCGAATTTAATACAAAAGGCACAATGCCGAATTAAGTACAAGTGGACTGACACACAAACTTTCTATGATTTGAAACTCTCCTGTGAGTCCAGTTTTAGATTCCGATGCTTCACTTCAGGTTTACTGTATCCCTTGGACCATCTTATTGACGATGAAACACAGAGATTGCATCCGAATTTAATACAAAAGGCACAATGCCGACTTAAGTACAAGAGGACTGTTACTCTAACATTCGATGATTTGAATCTCTCCTGTGAGTCCAGTTTTAGATTCCGATGTTTCACATTAGGTTTACTGTATCCCTTGGACCATCTTATTGACGATGAAACAGAGAAATTGCATCCGAATTTAATACAAAAGGCACAATGCCGACTTAAGTACAAGAGGACTGACACTCTAACTTTCGATGATTTGAACCTCTCCTGTGAGTCCAGTTTAAGATTCTGATGCTTCACATCAGGTTTACTGTATCTCTTGGACCTTCTTATTGACGATGAAACACAGAATTTGCATCCAAATTTAATACAAAAGGCACATTGCCGACTTAAGTACAAGAGGACTGACACACTAACCTTCTATGATTTGAACCTCTCCTGTGAGTCCAGTTTTAGATTCCGATGCTTCACTTCAGGTTTACTGTTTCCCTTGGACCTCATTATTGACGATGAAACACAGAAATTGCATCCGAATTTAATACAAAAGGCACAATGCCGACTTAAGTACATGAGGACTGACACTCTAACTTTCGATGATTTGAACCTCTCCTGTGAGTCCAGTTTTAGATTCCGATGCTTCACATCAGGTTTACTGTATCTCTTGGACCTTCTTATTGACGATGAAACACAGAAATTGCATCCAAATCTAATACAAAAGGCACAATGCCGACTTATGTACAAGAGGACTGAAACTCTAACTTTCGATGATTTGAACCTCTCCTGTGAGTCCAGTTTTAGATTCCGATGCTTGAATTCAGGTTTACTGTATCCCTTGGACCTTCTTATTGACGATGAAACACAGAAATTGCATCCGAATTTAATACAAAATGCACAATGCCGACTCAAGTACAAGAGGACTGACACACTAACTTTCTATGATTTGAACCTCTCCTGTGAGTCCAGTTTTAGATTCCGATGCTTCACTTCAGGTTTACTGTTTCCCTTGGACCTTCCTATTGACGATCAAACAAAGAAATTGCATTCGAATTTAATACATAAGGCACAATGCCGACTTAAGTACAAGAGGACTGACACTCTAACTTTCGATGATTTGAACCTCTCCTGTGAGTCCAGTTTTAGATTCCGATGCTTCACATTAGGTTTACTGTATCCCTTGGACCATCTTATTGACGATGAAACACAGAAATTGCATCCGAATTTAATACAAAAGGCACAATGCCGACTTAAGTACAAGAGGACTGACACTCTAACTTTCGATGATTTGAAACTCTCCTGTGAGTCCAGTTTTATTTCAGATGCTTCACATCAGGTTTACTGTATCTCATGGACCTTCTTATTGACGATGAAACACAGAAATAGCATCCAAATTTAATACAAAAGGCACAATGCCGACTTAAGTACAAGAGGACTGACACACTAACTTTCTATGATTTGAACCTCTCCTGTGAGTCCAGTTTTAGATTCCGATGCTTCACTTCAGGTTTACTGTTTCCCTTGGACCTTCTTATTGACGATGAAACACAGAAATTGCATCCGAATTTAATACAAAAGGCACAATGCCGACTTAAGTACAAGAGGACTGACACACAAATTTTCTATGATTTGAACCTCTCCTGTGAGTCCATTTTTAGTTTCCGATGCTTCACTTCAGGTTTACTGTATCCCTTGGACCATCTTATTGACGATGAAACACAGAAATTGCATCCGAATTTAATACAAAAGGCACAATGCCGACTTAAGTACAAGAGAACTGACACTCTAACTTTCGATGATTTGAACCTCTCCTGTGAGTCCAGGTTTAGATTCCGATGCTTCACATTAGGTTTACTGTATCCCTTGGACCATCTTATTGACGATGAAATAGAGAAATTGCATCCGAATTTAATACAAAAGGCACAATCCCGACTTAAGTACAAGAGGACTGACACTCTAAATTTCGATGATTTGAACCTCTCCTGTGAGTCCAGTTTTAGATTCTGATGCTTCACACCAGGTTTACTGTATCTCTTGGACCATCTTATTGACGATGAAACACAGAAATTGCATCCAAATTTAATACAAAAGGCACAATGCCGACTTAAGTACAAGAGGACTGACACATTAACTTTCTATGATTTGAACCTGTCCTGTGAGTCCAGTTTTAGATTCCGATGCTTCACTTCAGGTTTACTGTTTCCCTTGGACCTTCTTATTGACGATGAAACACAGAAATTGCATCCGAATTTAATACAAAAGGCACAATGCCGACTTAAGTACAAGAGGACTGACACACAAACTTTCTATGATTTGAACCTCTCCTGTGAGTCCAGTTTTAGGTTCCGATGCTTCACTTCAGGTTTACTGTATCCCTTGGACCTTCTTTTTAACGATGAAACACAGAAATTGCATCCGAATTTAATACAAAAGGCACAATGCTGTTTTAAGTACAAGAGGACTGACACTCTAACTTCGGATGATTTGAACCTCTCCTGTGAGTCCAGTTTTAGATTCCGATGCTTCACATTAGGTTTACTGTATCCCTTGGACCATCTTATTGACGATGAAACAGAGAAATTGCATCCGAATTTAATACAAAAGGCACAATGCCGACTTAAGTACAAGAGGACTGACACTCTAACTTTCGATGATTTGAACCTCTCCTGTGAGTCCAGTTTTAGATTCTGATGTTTCACATCAGTTTTACTGTATCTCTTGGACCTTCTTATTGACGATGAAACATAGAAATTGCATCCAAATTCAATACAAAAGGCACAATGCCGACTTAAGTACAAGAGGACTGACACACTAACTTTCTATGATTTGAACCTCTCCTGTGAGTCCAGTTTCAGATTCCGATGCTTCACTTCAGGTTTACTGTCTCCCTTGGACCTTCTTATTGACGATGAAACACAGAAATTGCATCCGAATTTAATACAAAAGGCACAATGCCGAATTAAGTACAAGTGGACTGACACACAAACTTTCTATGATTTGAAACTCTCCTGTGAGTCCAGTTTTAGATTCCGATGCTTCACTTCAGGTTTACTGTATCCCTTGGACCATCTTATTGACGATGAAACACAGAAATTGCATCCGAATTTAATACAAAAGGCACAATGCCGACTTAAGTACAAGAGGACTGATACTCTAACATTCGATGATTTGAACCTCTCCTGTGAGTCCAGTTTTAGATTCCGATGTTTCACATTAGGTTTACTGTATCCCTTGGACCATCTTATTGACGATGAAACAGAGAAATTGCATCCGAATTTAATACAAAAGGCACAATGCCGACTTAAGTACAAGAGGACTGACACTCTAACTTTCGATGATTTGAACCTCTCCTGTGAGTCCAGTTTAAGATTCTGATGCTTCACATCAGGTTTACTGTATCTCTTGGACCTTCTTATTGACGATGAAACACAGAATTTGCATCCAAATTTAATACAAAAGGCACATTGCCGACTTAAGTACAAGAGGACTGACACACTAACCTTCTATGATTTGAACCTCTCCTGTGAGTCCAGTTTTAGATTCCGATGCTTCACTTCAGGTTTACTGTTTCCCTTGGACCTTCTTATTGACGATGAAACACAGAAATTGCATCCGAATTTAATACAAAAGGCACAATGCCGACTTAAGTACAAGAGGACTGACTCGCAAACTTTCTATGATTTGAACCTCTCCTGTGAGTCCAGTTTTAGATTCCGATGCTTCACTTCAGGTTTACTGTATCCCTTGGACCTTCTTTTTGACGATGAAACATAGAAATTGCATCCGAATTTAATACAAAAGGCACAATGCCGACATAAGTACAAGAGAACTGAGACACTAACTTTCTATGATTTGAACCTCTCCTTTGAGCCCAGTTTTAGATTCCGATGCTTCACTACAGGTTTACTGCTTCCCTTGGACCTTCTTATTGACGATGAAACACAGAAATTGCATCCGAATTAAATACAAATGGCACAATGCTGTCTTAAGTACAAGAGGACTGACACTCTAACTTTCTATGATTTGAGCGTCTGCTGTGAGTCCAGTTCTAGATTCTGATGCTTCACTTCAGGTATACTGATTACCTTGGACCATCTTATTGGCGATGAAACACAGAAATTGCATCCGAATTTAATACAAAAGGCACAATGCCGACATAAGTACAAGAGGACTGACACTCTAACTTTGTCTGATTTGAACCTCTCCTGTGAGTCCAGTTTTAGATTCCGATGCTTCACTTCTGTTTTCCTGTATACATTGGACCTTTTTATTGACGACGAAACACAGAAATTGCATCCAAATTTAATACAAAAGGCACAATGCCGACCTTAGTACAAGAGGACTGACACTGTAACTTTCGATGATTTGAACCTCTCCTGTGAGTGCAGTTTTAGATTCCGATGCTTCACATCAGGTTTACTGTATCCCTTGGACCTTCTTTTTAACAATGAAACACAGAAATTGCATCCGAATTTAATACAAAAGGCACAATGCTGTTTTAAGTACAAGAGGACTGACACTCTAACTTCGGATGATTTGAACCACTCCTGTGAGTCCAGTTTTAGATTCCGATGCTTCACATTAGGTTTACTGTATCCCTTGGACCATCTTATTGACGATGAAACAGAGAAATTGCATCCGAATTTAATACAAAAGGCACAATGCCGACTTAAGTACAAGAGGACTGACACTCTAACTTTCGATGATTTGAACCTCTCCTGTGAGTCCAGTTTTAGATTCTGATGTTTCACATCAGTTTTACTGTATCTCTTGGACCTTCTTATTGACGATGAAACACAGAAATTGCATCCAAATTCAATACAAAAGGCACAATGCCGACTTAAGTACAAAAGGACTGACACACTAACTTTCTATGATTTGAACCCCTCCTGTGAGTCCAGTTTCAGATTCCGATGCTTCACTTCAGGTTTACTGTTTCCCTTGGACCTTCTTATTGACGATGAAACACAGAAATTGCATCCGAATTTAATACAAAAGGCACAATGCCGAATTAAGTACAAGTGGACTGACACACAAACTTTCTATGATTTGAAACTCTCCTGGGAGTCCAGTTTTAGATTCCGATGCTTCACTTCAGGTTTACTGTATACCTTGGACCATCTTATTGACGATGAAATACAGAAATTGCATCCGAATTTAATACAAAAGGCACAATGCCGACTTAAGTACAAGAGGACTGATACTCTAACATTCGATGATTTGAACCTCTCCTGTGAGTCCAGTTTTAGATTCCGATGTTTCACATTAGGTTTACTGTATCCCTTGGACCATCTTATTGACGATGAAACAGAGAAATTGCATCCGAATTTAATACAAAAGGCACAATGCCGACTTAAGTACAAGAGGACTGACACTCTAACTTTCGATGATTTGAACCTCTCCTGTGAGTCCAGTTTAAGATTCTGATGCTTCACATCAGGTTTACTGTATCTCTTGGACCTTCTTATTGACGATGAAACACAGAATTTGCATCCAAATTTAATACAAAAGGCACATTGCCGACTTAAGTACAAGAGGACTGACACACTAACCTTCTATGATTTGAACCTCTCCTGTGAGTCCAGTTTTAGATTCCGATGCTTCACTTCAGGTTTACTGTTTCCCTTGGACTTTCTTATTGACGATGAAACACAGAAATTGCATCCGAATTTAATACAAAAGGCACAATGCCGACTTAAGTACAAGAGGACTGACTCGCAAACTTTCTATGATTTGAACCTCTCCTGTGAGTCCAGTTTTAGATTCCGATGCTTCACTTCAGGTTTACTGTATCCCTTGGACCTTCTTTTTGACGATGAAACACAGAAATTGCATCCGAATTTAATACAAAAGGCACAATGCCGACATAAGTACAAGAGAACTGAGACACTAACTTTCTATGATTTGAACCTCTCCTTTGAGCCCAGTTTTAGATTCCGATGCTTCACTTCAGGTTTACTGCTTCCCTTGGACCTTCTTATTGACGATGAAACACAGAAATTGCATCCGAATTAAATACAAATGGCACAATGCTGTCTTAAGTACAAGAGGACTGACACTCTAACTTTCTATGATTTGAGCGTCTGCTGTGAGTCCAGTTCTAGATTCTGATGCTTCACTTCAGGTATACTGATTACCTTGGACCATCTTATTGGCGATGAAACACAGAAATTGCATCCGAATTTAATACAAAAGGCACAATGCCGACATAAGTACAAGAGGACTGACACTCTAACTTTGTCTGATTTGAACCTCTCCTGTGAGTCCAGTTTTAGATTCCGATGCTTCACTTCAGTTTTCCTGTATACATTGGACCTTTTTATTGACGACGAAACACAGAAATTGCATCCAAATTTAATACAAAAGGCACAATGCCGACCTTAGTACAAGAGGACTGACACTCTAACTTTCGATGATTTGAACCTCTCCTGTGAGTCCAGTTTTAGATTCCGATGCTTCAATTCAGGTTTACTGTATCCCTTGGACCTTCTTATTGGCGATGAAACACAGAAATTGCATCCGAATTTAATACAAAAGGCACAATGCCAACTTAAGTACAAGAGGACTGAAACTCTAACTTTCGATGATTTGAACCTCTCCTGTGAGTCCAGTTTTAGATTCCGATGCTTCAATTCAGGTTTACTGTATCCCTTGGACCTTCTTATTGGCGATGAAACACAGAAATTGCATCCGAATTTAATACAAAAGGCACAATGCCGACTTAAGTACAAGAGGACTGACACACTTTCTATGATTAAAACCTCTCCTGTGAGTCCAGTTTTAGATTCCGATGCTTCACTTCAGGTTTACTGTTTCCCTTGGACCTTCTTATTGACGATGAAACACAGAAATTGCATCTGAATTTAATACAAAAATCACAATGCCGTCTTAAGTACAAGAGGACTGACACACTAACTTTCTATGATTTGAACCTCTCCTGTGAGTCCAGTTTTAGATTCCGAGGCTTCACTTCAGGTTTACTGTTTCCCTTGGACCTTCTTATTGACGATGAAACACAGAAATTGCATCCGAATTTAATACAAAAGGCACAATGCCGACTTAAGTACAAGAGGACTGACACAGTAACTTTCTATGATTTGAACCTCTCCTGTGAGTCCAGTTTTATATTCCGATGCTTCACTTCAGGTTTACTGTTTCCCTTGGACCTTCTTATTGTCGATGAAACACAAAAATTGCATCCGAATTTAATACAAAAAGCACAATGCCGACTTAAGTACAAGAGGACTGACACTCTAACTTTCGATGATTTGAACCTCTCCTGTGAGTCCAGTTTTAGATTCCGATGCTTCAATTCAGGTTTACTGTAACTCTTGGACCTTCTTATTGACGATGAAACACAGAAATTGCATCCAAATTTAATACAAAATGCACAATGCCGAGTTAAGTACAAGAGGACTGAAACTCTAACTTTCGATGATTTGAACCTCTCCTGTGAGTCCAGTTTTAGATTCCGGTGCTTCAATTCAGGTTTACTGTATCCCTTGGACCTTATTATTGACGATGAAACACAGAAATTGCATCCGAATTTAATACAAAAGGCACAATGCCGACTTAAGTACAAGAGGACTGACACACTAATTTTCTATGATTTGAACCTCTCCTGTGAGTCCAGTTTAAGATTCCGATGCTTCACTTCAGGTTTACTGTATCCCTTGGACCTTCTTATTGACGATGAAACACAGAAATTGCATCAGAATTTATACAAAAGGCACAATGCCGAC
Source organism: Schistocerca serialis cubense (assembly GCF_023864345.2). Lineage (NCBI taxonomy): Eukaryota > Metazoa > Arthropoda > Insecta > Orthoptera > Acrididae > Schistocerca > Schistocerca serialis. The sequence continues at coordinate 88,316,730 of NC_064645.1, forward strand.
TTAAGTACAAGAGGACTGACACTCTAACTTTCGATGATTTGAACCTCTCCTGTGAGTCCAGTTTTAGATTCCGATGCTTCACATTAGGTTTACTGTATCCCTTGGACCATCTTATTGACGATGAAACACAGAAATTGCATCCAAATTTAATACAAAAGGCACAACGCCGACTTAAGTACAAGATGACTGATACTCTAACTTTCGATGATTTGAACCTCTCCTGTGAGTCCAGTTTTAGATTCTGATGCTTCACATCAGGTTTACTGTATCTCTTGGACCTTCTTATTGACGATGAAACACAGAAATTGCATCCAAATTTAATACAAAAGGCACAATGCCGACTTAAGTACAAGAGGACTGACACTCTAACTTTCGATGATTTGAACCTCTCCTGTGAGTCCAGTTTTAGATTCTGATGCTTCACATCATTTTTACTGTATCTCTTGGACCTTCTTATTGACGATGAAACACAGAAATTGCATCCAAATTTAATACAAAAGGCACAATGCCGACTTAACTACAAGAGGACTGACACACAAACTTTCTATGATTCGAACCTCTCCTGTGAGTCCAGTCTTAGATTCCGATGCTTCACTTCAGGTTTACTGTATCCCTTGGACCTTCTTATTGACGATGAAACACAGAAATTGCATCCGAATTTAATACAAAAGGCACAATTCCGACTTAAGTACAAGAGGACTGACACTCTAACTTTCGATGATTTGCACCTCTCCTGTGAGTCCAGTTTTAGATTCCGATGCTTTACATTAGGTTTACTGTATCCCTTGGACCATCTTATTGACGATGAAACACAGAAATTGCATCCGAATTTAATACAAAAGGCACAATGCCGACTTAAGTACAAGAGGACTGACACTCTAACTTTCGATGATTTGAACCTCTCCTGTGAGTCCAGTTTTAAATTCCGATGCTTCTCATTAGGTTTACTGTATCCCTTCGACCATCTTATTGACGATGAAACACAGAAATTGCATCCGAATTTAATACAAAAGGCACAATGCCGACTTAAGTACAAGAGGACTGACACTCTAACTTTCGATGATTTGAACCTCTCCTGTGAGTCCAGTTTTAGATTCTGATGCTTCACATCAGGTTTACTGTTTCTCTTGGACCTTCTTATTGACGATGAAACACAGAAATTGCATCCGAATTTAATACAAAAGGCACAATGCTGTCTTAAGTACAAGAGGACTGACACTCTAACTTTCTATGATTTGAACCTCTCCTGTGAGTCCAGTTTTAGATTCCGATGATTCACTTCAGGTTTACTGTATCCCTTAGACCTTCTTTTTGACGATGAAACACAGAAATTGCATCCGAATTTAATACAAAAGGCACAATGCCGACATAAGTACAAGAGGACTGACACACTAACTTCCTATGATTTGAACCTCTCCTTTGAGCCCAGTTTTAGATTCCGATGCTTCACTTCAGGTTTACTGTTTCCCTTGGACCTTCTTATTGACGATGAAACACAGAAATTGCATCCGAATTAAATACAAAAGGCACAATGCTGTCTTAACTGCAAGAGAACTGACAATCTAACTTTCTATGATTTGAACCTCTGCTGTGAGTCCAGTTTTAGATTCCGATGCTTCACTTCAGGTATACTGATTACCTTGGACCTTCTTATTGGCGATGAAACACAGAAATTGCATCCGAATTTAATACAAAAGGCACAATGCTGACTTAAGTACAAGAGGACTGACACTCTAACTTTCTATGATTTGAAACTCTCCTCTTAGTCTAGTATTAGATTCCGATGCTTTACTTCAGGTTTGCTATATACCTTGGACCTTCTTATTGACGATGAAACACAGAAATTGCATCCGAATTTAATACAAAAGGCACAATGCCGACATAAGTACAAGAACACTGACACTCTAACTTTGTATGATTTGAACCTCTCCTGTGAGTCCAGTTTTAGTTTCCGATGCTTCACTTCAGTTTTCCTGTATACATTGGACCTTCTTATTGACGATGAAACACAGAAATTGCATCCAAATTTAATACAAGAGGCACAATGCCGACTTAAGTACAAGAGGACTGACACACTAACTTTCTATGATTTGAACCTCTCCTGTGAGTCCAGTTTTAGATTCCGATGCTTCACTTTAGGTTTACTGTATCCCTTGGACCTTCTTATTGACGATAAGGCACAATGCCGACTTAAGTACAAGAGGATTGACACTCTAACTTTCTATGATTTGAACCTCTGCTGTGAGTCCAGTATTAGATTCCGATGCTTCACTTCAGGTTTACTGTATTCCTTGGACCTTCTTATTGACGATGAATCTCAGATATTGCATCCGAATTTAAAACAAAAGGCACAATGCCGACTTAAGTACAAGAGGACTGACACTCTAACTTTCCATGATTTGAACCTCTCCTGTGAGTCCAGTTTTAGATTCCGATGCTTCACATCAGGTTTACCGTATCTCTTGGACCTTCATATTGACGATGAAACACAAAAATTGCATCCGAATTTAATACAAAAAGCACAATGCCGACTTAAGTACAAGAGGACTGACACACTAACTTTCTATGATTTGAACCTCTCCTGTGAGTCCAGTTTTAGATTCCGATGCTTCACTTCAGGTTTAGTGTTTCCCTTGGACCTTCTTATTGACGATGAAATACAGAAATTGCATCCGAATTTAATACAAAAGGCACAATGCCGACTTAAGTACAAGAGGACTGACACACTAACTTTCTATGATTTGAACCTCTCCTGTGAGTCCAGTCTTAGATTCCGATGCTTCACTTCAGGTTTACTGTATCCCTTGGACCTTCTTATTGACGATAAGGCACAATGCCGACTTAAGTACTAGAGGATTGACACTCTAACTTTCTATGATTTGAACCTCTGCTGTGAGTACAGTTTTAGATTCCGATGCTTCACTTCAGGTTTACTGTATCCCTTGGACCCTCTTATTGACGATAAAACACAGAAATTGCATCCGAATTTAATACAAAAAGCACAATGCCAACTTAAGTACAAGAGGACTGACACTCTAACTTTCGATGATTTTAACCTCTCCTGTGAGTCCAGTTTTAGATTCCGATGCTTCACATCAGGTTTACTGTATCTCTTGGACCTTCTTATTGACGATGAAACACAGAAATTGCATCCGAATTTAATACAAAAGGCACAATGCCGACTTAAGTACAAGAGGACTGAAACTCTAACCTTCAATGATTTGAACCTCTCCTGTGAGTCCAGTTTTAGATTCCGATGCTTCAATCAGGTTTACTGTATCCCTTGGACCTTCTTATTGACGATGAAACACAGAAATTGCATCTGAATTTAATACAAAAGACACAATGCCGGCTTAAGTACAAGATGACTGACACACTAACTTTCTATGATTTGAACCTCTCCTGTGAGTCCAGTTTTAGATTCCGATGCTTCAGTTCAGGTTTACTGTTTCTTTTGGACCTTCTTATTGACGATGAAACACAGAAATTGCATCCGAAATTAATACAAAAGTCACAATGCTGACTTAAGTACAAGAGGACTGACACACTAACTTTCTATGATTTGAACCTCTCCTGTGAGTCCAGTTTTAGATTCCGATGCTTCACTTCAGGTTTACTGTTTCCCTTGGACCTTCATATTGACGATGAAACACAGAAATTGCATCCGAATTTATTACAAAAGGCACAATGCCGACTTAAGTACAAGAGGACTGACACACTAACTTTCTATGATTTGAACCTCTCCTGTGAGTCCAGTTTTAGATTCCGATGCTTCACTTCAGGTTTACTGTATCCGTTGAACCTTCTTATTGACGATAAGGCACAATGCCGACTTAAGTACAAGAGGACTGACACTCTAACTTTCGATGATTTGAACCTCTCCTGAGAGTCCAGTTTTAGATTCCGATGCTTCACATCAGGGTTACTGTATCTCTTGGACCTTCTTATTGACGATGAAACACAGAAATTGCATCCAAATTTGATACAAAAGGCACAATGCCGACTTACGTACAAGAGGACTGAAACTCTAACTTTCGATGATTTGAACCTCTCCTGTGCGTCCAGTTTTAGATTCCGATGCTTCACTTCAGGTTTACTGTTTCCCTTGGACCTTCTTATTGACGATGAAACACAGAAATTGCATCCGAATTTAATACAAAAGGCACAATGCCGACTTAAGTACAAGAGGACTGACACACTAACTTTCTATGATTTGAACATCTCCTGTGAGTCCAGTTTTAGATTCCGATGCTTCACTTCAGGTTTACTGTATCCCTTGGACCTTCTTATTGACGATAAGGCACAATGCCGACTTAAGTACAAGAGGATTGACACTCTAACTTTCTATGATTTGAACCTCTGCTGTGAGTGCAGTATTATATTCCGATGCTTCACTTCAGGTTTATTGTATACCTTGGACCCTCTTATTGACGATGAAACTCAGAAATTGCATCCGAATTTAATACAAAACGCACAATGCCGACTTAAGAACAAGAGGACTGACACTCTAACTTTCGATGATTTGAACCTCTCCTGTGAGTCCAGTTTTAGATTCCGATGATTCACATCAGGTTTACTGTATCTCTTGGACCTTCTTATTGACGGTGAAACACAGAAATTGCATCCAAATTTAATACAAAAGGCACAATGCCGACTTAAGTACAAGAGGACTGAAACTCTATTTTTCGATGATTTGAACCTCTCCTGTGAGTCCAGTTTTAGATTCCGATGCTTCAATCCAGGTTTTCTGTATCCCTTGGACCTTCTTATTGACGATGAAACACAGAAATTGCATCCGAATTTAATACAAAAGGCACAATGCCGACATAAGTACAAGAGGACTGACATACTAACTTTCTATGATTTGAACCTATCCTGTGAGTCCAGTTTTAGATTCCGATGCTTCACATCAGGTTTACTGTTTCCCTTGGACCTTCTTATTGACGATGAAACAGAAATTGCATCCAAATTTAATACAAAAGGCACAATGCCGACTTATGTACAAGAGGACTGACACTCGAACTTTCGATGATTTGAACCTCTCCTGTGAGTCCAGTTTTAGATTCCGATGCTTCACATTAGGTTTACTGTATCCCTCGGACCATCTTATTGACGATGAAACACAGAAATTGCATCCGAATTTAATACAAAAGGCACAATGCCGACTTAAGTACAAGAGGACTGACACACTAACTTTCTATGATTTGAACCTCTCCTGTGAGTCCAGTTTTAGATTCCGATGCTTCAATTCAGGTTTACTGTATCCCTTGGACCTTCTTATTGACGATGAAACACAGAAATTGCATCCGAATATAATACAAAAGGCACAATGCCGACTTAAGTACTAGAGGACTGACACACTAACTTTCTATGATTTGAACCTCTCCTGTGAGTCCAGTTTTAGATTCCGATGCTTCACTTCAGGTTTACTGTTTCCCTTGGACCTTCTTATTGACGATGAAATACAGAAATTGCATCCAAATTTAATACAAAAGGCACAATGACGACTTAAGTACAAGAGGACTGACACGCTAACTTTCTATGATTTGAACCTCTCCTGTGAGTCCAGTTTTAGATTCCGATGCTTCACTTCAGGTTTAGTGTTTCCCTTGGACCTTCTTATTGACGATGAAACACAGAAATTGCATCCGAATTTAATAAAAAAGGCACAATGCCGACTTAAGTACAAGATGACTGACACACTAACTTTCTATGATTTGAACCTCTCCTGTGAGTCCAGTCTTAGATTCCGATGCTTCACTCCACGTTTACTGTATCCCTTGGACCTTCTTATTGACGATAAGGCACAATGCCGACTTAAGTACTAGAGGATTGACACTCTAACTTTCTATGATTTGAACCTCTGCTGTGAGTCCTGATTTAGATTCCGATGCTTCACTTCAGGTTTACTGTATCCCTTGGACCTTCTTATTGACGATGAAACACAGAAATTGCATCCGAATTTAATACAAAAAGCACAATGCCGACTTAAGTACAAGAGGACCGACACTCTAACTTTCGATGATTTGAACCTCTCCTGTGATTCCAGTTTTAGATTCCGATGCTTCACATCAGGTTTACTGTATCTCTTAAACCTTCTTATTGACGATGAAACACAGAAATTGCATCCAAATTTAATACAAAATGCACAATGCCGACGTAAGTACAAGAGGACTGAAACTCTAACTTTCGATGATTTGAACCACTCCTGTGAGTCCAGTTTTAGATTCTGATGCTTCAATTCAGGTTTACTGTATCCCTTGGACCTTCTTATTGACGATGAAACACAGAAATTGCATCCGAATTTAATACAAAAGACACAATGCCGACTTAAGTACACGAGGACTGACACACTAACTTTCTATGATTTGAACCTCTCCTGTGAGTCCTGTTTTAGATTCCGATGCTTCACTTCAGGTTTACTGTTTCCCTTGGACCTTCTTATTGACGATGAAACACAGAAATTGCATCCGAATTTAATACAAAAAGCACAATGCCGACTTAAGTACAAGAGGACTGACACACTAACTTTCTATGATTTGAACCTCTCCTGTGAGTCCAGTTTTAGATTCCGATGCTTCACTTCAGGTTTACTGTTTCCCTTGGACCTTCTTATTGACGATGAAACACAGAAATTGCATCCGAATTTAATACAAAAGGCACAATGCCGACTTAAGTACAAGAGGACTGACACACTAACTTTCTATGATTTGAACCTCTCCTGTGAGTCCAGTTTTAGATTCCGATGCTTCACTTCAGGTTTACTGTATCCCTTGGACATTCTTATTGACGATAAGGTACAATGCCGACTTAAGCACAAGAGGATTGACACTCCTACTTTCTATGATTTGATCCTCTGCTGTGAGTCCAGTTTCAGATTCCGATGTTTCACTTCAGGTTTACTGTATCCCTTGGACCTTCTTATTGACGATGAAACACAGAAATTGCATCCGAATTTAATACAAAAGGCACAATGCCGACTTAAGTACAAGAGGACTGACAGTCTAACTTTCGATGATTTGAACCTCTCCTGTGAGTCCAGTTTTAGATTCCGATGCTTCACATTAGGTTTACTGTATCCCTTGGACCATCTTATTGACCATGAAACACAGAAATTGCATTCGAACTTAATACAAAAGGCACAATGCCGACTTAAGTACAAGAGGACTGACACTCTAACTTTCCATGATTTGAACCTCTCCTGTGAGTCCAGTTTTAGATTCCGATGCTTCACATCAGGTTTACCGTATCTCTTGGACCTTCATATTGACGATGAAACACAGAAATTGCATCCGAATTTAATACAAAAAGCACAATGCCGACTTAAGTACAAGAGGACTGACACACTAACTTTCTATGATTTGAACCTCTCCTGTGAGTCCAGTTTTAGATTCCGATGCTTCACTTCAGGTTTAGTGTTTCCCTTGGACCTTATTATTGACGATGAAATACAGAAATTGCATCCGAATTTAATACAAAAGGCACAATGCCGACTTAAGTACAAGAGGACTGACACACTAACTTTCTATGATTTGAACCTCTCCTGTGAGTCCAGTCTTAGATTCCGATGCTTCACTTCAGGTTTACTGTATCCCTTGGACCTTCTTATTGACGATAAGGCACAATGCCGACTTAAGTACTAGAGGATTGACACTCTAACTTTCTATGATTTGAACCTCTGCTGTGAGTACAGTTTTAGATTCCGATGCTTCACTTCAGGTTTACTGTATCCCTTGGACCCTCTTATTGACGATAAAACACAGAAATTGCATCCGAATTTAATACAAAAAGCACAATGCCAACTTAAGTACAAGAGGACTGACACTCTAACTTTCGATGATTTTAACCTCTCCTGTGAGTCCAGTTTTAGATTCCGATGCTTCACTTCAGGTTTACTGTATCTCTTGGACCTTCTTATTGACGATGAAACACAGAAATTGCATCCGAATTTAATACAAAAGGCACAATGCCGACTTAAGTACAAGAGGACTGAAACTCTAACCTTCAATGATTTGAACCTCTCCTGTGAGTCCAGTTTTAGATTCCGATGCTTCAATCAGGTTTACTGTATCCCTTGGACCTTCTTATTGACGATGAAACACAGAAATTGCATCTGAATTTAATACAAAAGACACAATGCCGGCTTAAGTACAAGAGGACTGACACACTAACTTTCTATGATTTGAACCTCTCCTGTGAGTCCAGTTTTAGATTCCGATGCTTCAGTTCAGGTTTACTGTTTCTTTTGGACCTTCTTATTGACGATGAAACACAGAAATTGCATCCGAAATTAATACAAAAGTCACAATGCCGACTTAAGTACAAGAGGACTGACACACTAACTTTCTATGATTTGAACCTCTCCTGTGAGTCCAGTTTTAGATTCCGATGCTTCACTTCAGGTTTACTGTTTCCCTTGGACCTTCATATTGACGATGAAACACAGAAATTGCATCCGAATTTATTACAAAAGGCACAATGCCGACTTAAGTACAAGAGGACTGACACACTAACTTTCTATGATTTGAACCTCTCCTGTGAGTCCAGTTTTAGATTCCGATGCTTCACTTCAGGTTTACTGTATCCGTTGAACCTTCTTATTGACGATAAGGCACAATGCCGACTTAAGTACAAGAGGACTGACACTCTAACTTTCGATGATTTGAACCTCTCCTGAGAGTCCAGTTTTAGATTCCGATGCTTCACATCAGGGTTACTGTATCTCTTGGACCTTCTTATTGACGATGAAACACAGAAATTGCATCCAAATTTGATACAAAAGGCACAATGCCGACTTAAGTACAAGAGGACTGAAACTCTAACTTTCGATGATTTGAACCTCTCCTGTGAGTCCAGTTTTAGATTCCGATGCTTCAATTCAGGTTTACTGTATCCCTTGGACCTTCTTATTGACGATGAAACACAGAAATTGCATCCGAATTTAATACAAAAGACACAATGCCGACTGAAGTACAAGAGGACTGACACACTAACTTTTTATGATTTGAACCTCTCCTGTGAGTCCAGTTTTAGATTCCGATGCTTCACTTCAGGTTTACTGTATCCCTTGGACCTTCTTATTGACGATAAGGCACAATGCCGACTTAAGTACGAGAGGACTGACACACTAACTTTCTATGATTTGAACCTCTCCTGTGAGTCCAGTTTTAGATGCCGATGCTTCACTTCAGGATTACTGTTTCCCTTGGACCTTCTTATTGACGATGAAACACAGAAATTGCATCCGAATTTAATACAAAAGGCACAATGCCGACTTAAGTACAAGAGGACTGACACACTAACTTTCTATGATTTGAACATCTCCTGTGAGTCCAGTTTTAGATTCCGATGCTTCACTTCAGGTTTACTGTATCCCTTGGACCTTCTTATTGACGATAAGGCACAATGCCGACTTAAGTACAAGAGGATTGACACTCTAACTTTCTATGATTTGAACCTCTGCTGTGAGTGCAGTATTATATTCCGATGCTTCACTTCAGGTTTATTGTATACCTTGGACCCTCTTATTGACGATGAAACTCAGAAATTGCATCCGAATTTAATACAAAACGCACAATGCCGACTTAAGAACAAGAGGACTGACACTCTAACTTTCGATGATTTGAACCTCTCCTGTGAGTCCAGTTTTAGATTCCGATGATTCACATCAGGTTTACTGTATCTCTTGGACCTTCTTATTGACGGTGAAACACAGAAATTGCATCCAAATTTAATACAAAAGGCACAATGCCGACTTAAGTACAAGAGGACTGAAACTCTATTTTTCGATGATTTGAACCTCTCCTGTGAGTCCAGTTTTAGATTCCGATGCTTCAATCCAGGTTTTCTGTATCCCTTGGACCTTCTTATTGTCGATGAATCACAGAAATTGCATCCGAATTAAATACAAAAGGCACAATGCCGACATAAGTACAAGAGGACTGACACACTAACTTTCTATGATTTGAACCTCCCCTGTGAGTCCAGTTTTAGATTCCGATGCTTCACATCAGGTTTACTGTTTCCCTTGGACCTTCTTATTGACGATGAAACAGAAATTGCATCCAAATTTAATACAAAAGGCACAATGCCGACTTAAGTACAAGAGGACTGACACTCGAACTTTCGATGATTTGAACCTCTCCTGTGAGTCCAGTTTTAGATTCCGATGCTTCACATTAGGTTTACTGTATCCCTCGGACCATCTTATTGACGATGAAACACAGAAATTGCATCCGAATTTAATACAAAAGGCACAATGCCGACTTAAGTACAAGAGGACTGACACACTAACTTTCTATGATTTGAACCTCTCCTGTGAGTCCAGTTTTAGATTCCGATGCTTCAATTCAGGTTTACTGTATCCCTTGGACCTTCTTATTGACGATGAAACACAGAAATTGCATCCGAATATAATACAAAAGGCACAATGCCGACTTAAGTACTAGAGGACTGACACACTAACTTTCTATGATTTGAACCTCTCCTGTGAGTCCAGTTTTAGATTCCGATGCTTCACTTCAGGTTTACTGTTTCCCTTGGACCTTCTTATTGACGATGAAATACAGAAATTGCATCCAAATTTAATACAAAAGGCACAATGACGACTTAAGTACAAGAGGACTGACACGCTAACTTTCTATGATTTGAACCTCTCCTGTGAGTCCAGTTTTAGATTCCGATGCTTCACTTCAGGTTTAGTGTTTCCCTTGGACCTTCTTATTGACGATGAAACACAGAAATTGCATCCGAATTTAATAAAAAAGGCACAATGCCGACTTAAGTACAAGATGACTGACACACTAACTTTCTATGATTAGAACCTCTCCTGTGAGTCCAGTCTTAGATTCCGATGCTTCACTCCACGTTTACTGTATCCCTTGGACCTTCTTATTGACGATAAGGCACAATGCCGACTTAAGTACTAGAGGATTGACACTCTAACTTTCTATGATTTGAACCTCTGCTGTGAGTCCTGATTTAGATTCCGATGCTTCACTTCAGGTTTACTGTATCCCTTGGACCTTCTTATTGACGATGAAACACAGAAATTGCATCCGAATTTAATACAAAAGACACAATGCCGGCTTAAGTACAAGAGGACTGACACACTAACTTTCTATGATTTGAACCTCTCCTGTGAGTCCAGTTTTAGATTCCGATGCTTCAGTTCAGGTTTACTGTTTCTTTTGGACCTTCTTATTGACGATGAAACACAGAAATTGCATCCGAAATTAATACAAAAGTCACAATGCCGACTTAAGTACAAGAGGACTGACACACTAACTTTCTATGATTTGAACCTCTCCTGTGAGTCCAGTTTTAGATTCCGATGCTTCACTTCAGGTTTACTGTTTCCCTTGGACCTTCATATTGACGATGAAACACAGAAATTGCATCCGAATTTATTACAAAAGGCACAATGCCGACTTAAGTACAAGAGGACTGACACACTAACTTTCTATGATTTGAACCTCTCCTGTGAGTCCAGTTTTAGATTCCGATGCTTCACTTCAGGTTTACTGTATCCGTTGAACCTTCTTATTGACGATAAGGCACAATGCCGACTTAAGTACAAGAGGACTGACACTCTAACTTTCGATGATTTGAACCTCTCCTGAGAGTCCAGTTTTAGATTCCGATGCTTCACATCAGGGTTACTGTATCTCTTGGACCTTCTTATTGACGATGAAACACAGAAATTGCATCCAAATTTGATACAAAAGGCACAATGCCGACTTAAGTACAAGAGGACTGAAACTCTAACTTTCGATGATTTGAACCTCTCCTGTGAGTCCAGTTTTAGATTCCGATGCTTCAATTCAGGTTTACTGTATCCCTTGGACCTTCTTATTGACGATGAAACACAGAAATTGCATCCGAATTTAATACAAAAGACACAATGCCGACTGAAGTACAAGAGGACTGACACACTAACTTTTTATGATTTGAACCTCTCCTGTGAGTCCAGTTTTAGATTCCGATGCTTCACTTCAGGTTTACTGTATCCCTTGGACCTTCTTATTGACGATAAGGCACAATGCCGACTTAAGTACGAGAGGACTGACACACTAACTTTCTATGATTTGAACCTCTCCTGTGAGTCCAGTTTTAGATGCCGATGCTTCACTTCAGGATTACTGTTTCCCTTGGACCTTCTTATTGACGATGAAACACAGAAATTGCATCCGAATTTAATACAAAAGGCACAATGCCGACTTAAGTACAAGAGGACTGACACACTAACTTTCTATGATTTGAACATCTCCTGTGAGTCCAGTTTTAGATTCCGATGCTTCACTTCAGGTTTACTGTATCCCTTGGACCTTCTTATTGACGATAAGGCACAATGCCGACTTAAGTACAAGAGGATTGACACTCTAACTTTCTATGATTTGAACCTCTGCTGTGAGTGCAGTATTATATTCCGATGCTTCACTTCAGGTTTATTGTATACCTTGGACCCTCTTATTGACGATGAAACTCAGAAATTGCATCCGAATTTAATACAAAACGCACAATGCCGACTTAAGAACAAGAGGACTGACACTCTAACTTTCGATGATTTGAACCTCTCCTGTGAGTCCAGTTTTAGATTCCGATGATTCACATCAGGTTTACTGTATCTCTTGGACCTTCTTATTGACGGTGAAACACAGAAATTGCATCCAAATTTAATACAAAAGGCACAATGCCGACTTAAGTACAAGAGGACTGAAACTCTATTTTTCGATGATTTGAACCTCTCCTGTGAGTCCAGTTTTAGATTCCGATGCTTCAATCCAGGTTTTCTGTATCCCTTGGACCTTCTTATTGTCGATGAATCACAGAAATTGCATCCGAATTAAATACAAAAGGCACAATGCCGACATAAGTACAAGAGGACTGACACACTAACTTTCTATGATTTGAACCTCCCCTGTGAGTCCAGTTTTAGATTCCGATGCTTCACATCAGGTTTACTGTTTCCCTTGGACCTTCTTATTGACGATGAAACAGAAATTGCATCCAAATTTAATACAAAAGGCACAATGCCGACTTAAGTACAAGAGGACTGACACTCGAACTTTCGATGATTTGAACCTCTCCTGTGAGTCCAGTTTTAGATTCCGATGCTTCACATTAGGTTTACTGTATCCCTCGGACCATCTTATTGACGATGAAACACAGAAATTGCATCCGAATTTAATACAAAAGGCACAATGCCGACTTAAGTACAAGAGGACTGACACACTAACTTTCTATGATTTGAACCTCTCCTGTGAGTCCAGTTTTAGATTCCGATGCTTCAATTCAGGTTTACTGTATCCCTTGGACCTTCTTATTGACGATGAAACACAGAAATTGCATCCGAATATAATACAAAAGGCACAATGCCGACTTAAGTACTAGAGGACTGACACACTAACTTTCTATGATTTGAACCTCTCCTGTGAGTCCAGTTTTAGATTCCGATGCTTCACTTCAGGTTTACTGTTTCCCTTGGACCTTCTTATTGACGATGAAATACAGAAATTGCATCCAAATTTAATACAAAAGGCACAATGACGACTTAAGTACAAGAGGACTGACACGCTAACTTTCTATGATTTGAACCTCTCCTGTGAGTCCAGTTTTAGATTCCGATGCTTCACTTCAGGTTTAGTGTTTCCCTTGGACCTTCTTATTGACGATGAAACACAGAAATTGCATCCGAATTTAATAAAAAAGGCACAATGCCGACTTAAGTACAAGATGACTGACACACTAACTTTCTATGATTAGAACCTCTCCTGTGAGTCCAGTCTTAGATTCCGATGCTTCACTCCACGTTTACTGTATCCCTTGGACCTTCTTATTGACGATAAGGCACAATGCCGACTTAAGTACTAGAGGATTGACACTCTAACTTTCTATGATTTGAACCTCTGCTGTGAGTCCTGATTTAGATTCCGATGCTTCACTTCAGGTTTACTGTATCCCTTGGACCTTCTTATTGACGATGAAACACAGAAATTGCATCCGAATTTAATACAAAAAGCACAATGCCGACTTAAGTACAAGAGGACCGACACTCTAACTTTCGATGATTTGAACCTCTCCTGTGATTCCAGTTTTAGATTCCGATGCTTCACATCAGGTTTACTGTATCTCTTAAACCTTCTTATTGACGATGAAACACAGAAATTGCATCCAAATTTAATACAAAATGCACAATGCCGACGTAAGTACAAGAGGACTGAAACTCTAACTTTCGATGATTTGAACCACTCCTGTGAGTCCAGTTTTAGATTCTGATGCTTCAATTCAGGTTTACTGTATCCCTTGGACCTTCTTATTGACGATGAAACACAGAAATTGCATCCGAATTTAATACAAAAGACACAATGCCGACTTAAGTACACGAGGACTGACACACTAACTTTCTATGATTTGAACCTCTCCTGTGAGTCCTGTTTTAGATTCCGATGCTTCACTTCAGGTTTACTGTTTCCCTTGGACCTTCTTATTGACGATGAACACAGAAATTGCATCCGAATTTAATACAAAAAGCACAATGCCGACTTAAGTACAAGAGGACTGACACACTAACTTTCTATGATTTGAACCTCTCCTGTGAGTCCAGTTTTAGATTCCGATGCTTCACTTCAGGTTTACTGTTTCCCTTGGACCTTCTTATTGACGATGAAACACAGAAATTGCATCTGAATTTAATACAAAAGGCACAATGCCGACTTAAGTACAAGAGGACTGACACACTAACTTTCTATGATTTGAACCTCTCCTGTGAGTCCAGTTTTAGATTCCGATGCTTCACTTCAGGTTTACTGTATCCCTTGGACATTCTTATTGACGATAAGGTACAATGCCGACTTAAGCACAAGAGGATTGACACTCCTACTTTCTATGATTTGATCCTCTGCTGTGAGTCCAGTTTCAGATTCCGATGTTTCACTTCAGGTTTACTGTATCCCTTGGACCTTCTTATTGACGATGAAACACAGAAATTGCATCCGAATTTAATACAAAAGGCACAATGCCGACTTAAGTACAAGAGGACTGACAGTCTAACTTTCGATGATTTGAACCTCTCCTGTGAGTCCAGTTTTAGATTCCGATGCTTCACATTAGGTTTACTGTATCCCTTGGACCATCTTATTGACCATGAAACACAGAAATTGCATTCGAACTTAATACAAAAGGCACAATGCCGACTTAAGTACAAGAGGACTGACACTCTAACTTTCGATGATTTGAACCTCTCCTGTGAGTCCAGTTTTAGATTCTGATGCTTCACATCAGGTTTACTGTATCTCGTGGACCTTCTTATTGACGATGAAACACAGAAATTGGATCCAAATTTAATACAAAAGGCACAATGCCGACTTAAGTACAAGAGGACTGACACACTAACTTTCTATGATTTGAACCCCTCCTGTGAGTCCAGTTTTAGATTCCGATGCTTCACTTCAGGTTTACTGTTTCCCTTGGACCTTCTTATTGACGATGAAACACAGCAATTGCATCCGAATTTAATGCAAAAGGCACAATGCCGACTTAAGTACAAGAGGACTGACACACAAACATTCTATGATTTGAACCTCTCCTGTGAGTCCAGTTTTAGATTCCGATGCTTCACTTCAGGTTTACTGTATCCCTTGGACCTTCTTATTGACGATAAGGCACAATGCCGACTTAAGTACAAGACGATTGACACTCTAACTTCCTATGATTTGAACCTCTGCTGTGAGTGCAGTTTTAGATTCCGATGCTTCACTTCAGGTTTACTGTATCTCTTGGACCTTCGTATTGACGATGAAACACAGAAATTGCATCCAAATTTAATACAAAAGGCACAATGCCGACTTAAGTACAAGAGGACTGAAACTCTATTTTTCGATGATTTGAACCTCTCCTGTGAGTCCAGTTTTAGATTCCGATGCTTCAATTCTGGTTTACTGTATCCCTTGGAACTTCTTATTGACGATGAAACACAGAAATTGCATCCGAATTTAATACAAAAGGCACAATGCCGACATAAGTACAAGAGGACTGACACACTAACTTTCTATGATTTGAACCTCCCCTGTGAGTCCAGTTTTAGATTCCGATGCTTCACTTCAGGTTTACTGTTTCCATTGGACCTTCTTATTGACGATGAAACACAGAAATTGCATCCAAATTTAATACAAAAGGCACAATGCCGACTTAAGTACAAGAAGACTGACACTCTAACTTTCGATGATTTGAACCTCTCCTGTGAGTCCAGTTTTAGATTCCGATGCTTCACATTAGGTTTACTGTTTCCCTTGGACCATCTTATTGACGATGAAACACAGAAATTGCATCCGAATTTAATACAAAAGGCACAATGCCGACTTAAGTACAAGAGGACTGACACTCTAAATTTCGATGATTTGAACCTCTCCTGTGAGTCCAGTTTTAGATTCTGATGCTTCACATCAGGTTTACTGTATCTCTTGGACCTTCTTATTGACGATGAAACACAGAAATTGCATCCAAATTTAATACAAAAGGCACAATGCCAACTTAAGTACAAGAGGACTGACACACTAACTTTCTATGATTTGAACCTCTCCTGTGAGTCCAGTTTTAGATTCCGATGCTTCACTTCAGGTTTACTGTTTCCCTTGGACCTTCTTATTGACGATGAAACACAGAAATTGCATCCGAATTTAATACAAAAAGCACAATGCCGACTTAAGTACAAGAGGACTGACACACTAACTTTCTATGATTTGAACCTCTCCTGTGAGTCCAGTTTTAGATTCCGATGCTTCACTTCAGGTTTACTGTATCCCTTGGAACTACTTATTGACGATAAGGCACAATGCCGACTTATGTACCAGAGGATTGACACTCTAACTTTCTATGATTTGAACCTCTGCTGTAAGTCCAGTTTTAGATTCCGATGCTTCACTTCAGTTTACTGTATCCCTTGGACCTTTTTATTGACGATAAGGCACAATGCCGACTTAAGTACAAGAGGATTGACACTCTAACTTTCTATGATTTGAACCTCCGCTGTGAGTCCAGTTTTAGATTCCGATGCTTCACTTCAGGTTTACTGTATCCCTTGGACCATCTTATTGACGATGAAACACAGAAATTGCATCCGATTTTAATACAAAAGGCACAATGCCGACTTAAGTACAAGAGGACTGACACTCTAACTTTCGATGATTTGAACCTCTCCTGTGAGTCCAGTTTCAGATTCCGATGCTTCACATCAGGTTTACTGTATCTCTTGGACCTTCGTATTGACGATGAAACACAGAAATTGCATCCAAATTTAATACAAAAGGCACAATGCCGACTTAAGTACAAGAGGACTGACACACTAACTTTCGATGATTTGAACCTCTCCTGTAAGTCCAGTGTTAGATTCCGATGCTTCAATTCAGGTTTACTGTATCCCTTGGACCTTCTTATTGACGACGAAACACAGATATTGCATCCGAATTTAATAAAAAAGGCACAATGCCGACTTAAGTACAAGAGGACTGAAACTCTATTTTTCGATGATTTGAACCTCTCCTGCGAGTCCAGTTTTAGATACCGATGGTTCAATTCAGGTTTACTGTATCACTTGGACCTTCTTATTGACGATGAAACACAGAAATTGCATCCGAATTTAATAAAAAAGGCACAATGCCGGCTTAAGTACAAGAGGACTGACACACTTACTTTCTATGATTTGAACCTCTCCTGTGAGTCCAGTTTTAGATTCCGATGCTTCACTTCAGGTTTACTGTATCCCTTGGACCTTCTTATTGACGATAAGGCACAATGCCGACTTAAGTACATGAGTATTAACACTCTAACTTTCTATGATTTGAACCTCTGCTGTGAGTCCAGTTTTAGATTCCGATGCTTCACTTCAGGTTTACTGTATCCCTTGGACCTTCTTATTGACGATGAAACACAGAAATTGCATCCGAATTTAATACAAAAAGCACAATGCCGCCTTAGGTACAAGAGGACTGACACTCTAACTTTCGATGATTTGAACCTCTCCTGTGAGTCCAGTTTTAGATTCCGATGCTTCAATTCAGGTTTACTGTATCCCTTGGACCTTCTTATTGACGATAAGGCACAATGCCGACTTAAGTACAAGAGGATTGCCACTCTAACTTTCTATGATTTTAACCTCTGCTGTGAGTCCAGTTTTAGATTCCGATGCTTCACTTCAGGTTTACAGTATCCCTTGGACCTTGTTATGGACGATGAAACACAGAAATTGCATCCGAATTTAATACAAAAAGCACAATGCCGACTTAAGTACAAGAGGACTGACACTCTAACTTTCGATGATTTGAACCTCTCCTGTGAGTCCAGTTTTCGATTCCGATGCTTCACATCAGGTTTACTGTATCTCTTGGACCTTCTTATTGACGATGAAACACAGATATTGCATCCATATTTAATACAAAAGGCACAATGCCAACTTAAGTACAAGAGGACTGAAACTCTAACTTTCGATGATTTGAACCGCTCCTGTGAGTCCAGTTTTAGATTCCGATGCTTCAATTCAGGTTTACTGTATCCCTTGGACCTTCGTATTGACGATGAAACACAGAAATTGCATCCGAATTTAATACAAAAGGCACAATGAAGACTTAGGTACAAGAGGACTGACACACTAACTTTCTATGATTTGAACCTCTCCTGAGACTCAAGTTTTAGATTCCGATGCTTCACTTCATGTTTCTGTTTCCCTTGGACCTTCTTATTGACGATGAAACACAGAAATTGCATCCGAATTTAATAAAAAAGGCACAATGCCGACTTAAGTACAAGAGGACTGACACACTTACTTTCTATGATTTGAAGCTCTCCTGTGAGTCCAGTTTTAGATTCCGATGCTTCACTTCAGGTTTACTGTATCCCTTGGACCTTCTTATTGACGATAAGGCACAATGCCGACTTAAGTAAATGAGGATTAACACTCTAACTTTCTATGATTTGAACCTCTGCTGTGAGTCCAGTTTTAGATTCCGATGCTTCACTTCAGGTTTACTGTATCCCTTGGACCTTCTTATTGACGATGAAACACAGAAATTGCATCCGAATTTAATACAAAAAGCACAATGCCGACTTAGGTACAAGAGGACTGACACTCTAACTTTGGATGATTTGAACCTCTCCTGTGAGTCCAGTTTTAGATTCCGATGCTTCAATTCAGGTTTACTGTATCCCTTGGACCTTCTTATTGACGATAAGGCACAATGCCGACTTAAGTACAAAAGGATTGACACTCTAACTTTCTATGATTTTAACCTCTGCTGTGAGTCCAGTTTTAGATTCCGATGCTTCACTTCAGGTTTTCTGTATCCCTTGGACCTTCTTATTGACGATGAAACACAGAAATTGCATCCGAATTTCATACAAAAAGCACAATGCCGACTTAAGTACAAGAGGACTGACACTCTAACTTTCGATGATTTGAACATCTCCTGTGAGTCCAGTTTTCGATTCCGATGCTTCACATCAGGTTTACTGTATCTCTTTCTACCTTCTTATTGACGATGAAACACAGATATTGCATCCATATGTAATACAAAAGGCACAATGCCGACTTAAGTACAAGAGGACTGAAACTCTAACTTTCGATGATTTGAACCTCTCCTGTGAGTCCAGTTTTAGATTCCGATGCTTCACTTCAGGTATACTGTATCCCTTGGACCTTCTTATTGACGATGAAACACAGAAATTGCATCCGAATTTAATACAAAAGGCACAATGCCGACTTAAGTACAAGAGGACTGACACTCTAACTTTCGATGATTTGAACCTCTCCTGTGAGTCCAGTTTTAGATTCCGATGCTTCACATTATGTTTAGTGTATCCCTTGGACCATCTTATTGACGATGAAACACAGAAATTGCATCCGAATTTAATACAAAAGGCACAATGCCGACTTAAGTACAATAGGACTGACACTCAAACTTTCGATGATTTGAACCTCTCCTGTGAGTCCAGTTTAAGATTCTGATGCTTCACATCAGGTTTACTGTATCTCCTGGACCTTCTTATTGACGATAAAACACAGAAATTGCATCCAAATTTAATACAAAAGGCACAATGCCGACTTAAGTACAAGAGGACTGAAACACTAACTTTCGATGATTTGAACCGCTCCTGTGAGTCCAGTTTTAGATTCCGATGCTTCACTTCAGGTTTACTGTTTCCCTTGGACCTTCTTATTGACGATGAAACACAGTAATTGCATCCGAATTTAATACAAAAGGCACAATGCCGACTTAAGTACAAGAGGACTGACAAACAAACTTTCTATGTTTTGAACCTCTCCTGTAAGTCCAGTATTAGATTCCGATGCTTCACTTCAGGTTTACTGTATCCCTTGGACCTTCTTATTGACGATAAGGCACAATGCCGACTTAAGTACAAGAGGATTGACACTCTAACTTTCTATGATTTGAACCTCTGCTGTGAGTGCAGTTTTAGATTCCGATGCTTCACTTCAGGTTTACTGTATCCCTTGGACCTTCTTATTGACGATGAAAAACACAACCTGCATCCGAATTTAATACAAAAGGCACAATACCGACTTAAGTACAAGAGGACTGACACTCTAACTTTCGATGATTTGAACCTCTCCTGTGAGTCCAGTTTTAGATTCCGATGCTTCACATCAGGTTTACTGTATCTCTTGGACCTTCTTATTGACGATGAAACCCAGAAATTGCATCCAAATTTAATACAAAAGGCACAATGCCGGCTTAAGTACAAGAGGACTGAAACTCTATTTTTCGATGATTTGAACCTCTCCTGCGAGTCCAGTTTTAGATACCGATGCCTCAATTCAGGTTTACTGTATCCCTTGGACCTTCTTATTGACGATGAAACACAGAAATTGCATCCGAATTTAATAAAAAAGGCACAATGCCGACTTAAGTACAAGAGGACTGACACACTTACTTTCTATGATTTGAAGCTCTCCTGTGAGTCCAGTTTTAGATTCCGATGCTTCACTTCAGGTTTACTGTATCCCTTGGACCTTTTTATTGACGATAAGGCACAATGCCGACTTAAGTACATGAGGATTAACACTCTAACTTTCAATGATTTGAACCTCTGCTGTGAGTCCAGTTTTAGATTCCGATGCTTCACTTCAGGTTTACTGTATCCCTTGGACCTTCTTATTGACGATGAAACACAGAAATTGCATCCGAATTTAATACAAAAAGCACAATGCCGACTTAGGTACAAGAGGACTGACACTCTAACTTTCGATGATTTGAACCTCTCCTGTGTGTCCAGTTTTAGATTCCGATGCTTCAATTCAGGTTTACTGTATCCCTTGGACCTTCTTATTGACGATAAGGCACAATGCCGACTTAAGTACATAAGGATTGGCACTCTAACTTTCTATGATTTTAACCTCTGCAGTGAGTCCAGTTTTAGATTCCGATGCTTCACTTCAGGTTTACTGTATCCCTTGGACCTTCTTATTGACGATGAAACACAGAAATTACATCCGAATTTAATACAAAAACCACAATGCCCACTTAAGTACAAGAGGACTGACACTTTAACTTTCGATGATTTGGACCTCTCCTGTGAGTCCAGTTTTCGATTCCGATGCTTCACATCAGGTTTACTGTATCTCTTGGACCTTCTTATTGACGATGAAACACAGATATTGCATCCATATTTAATGCAAAAGACACAATGCCGACTTAAGTACAAGAGGACTGAAACTCTAACTTTCGATGATTTGAACCTCTCCTGTGAGTCCAGTTTTAGATTCCGATGCTTCAATTCAGGTTTACTGTATCCCTTGGACATTCTTATTGACGATGAAACACAGAAATTGCATCCGAATTTAATACAAAAGGCACAATGAAGACTTAAGTACAGGAGGACTGGCACACTAACTTTCTATGATTTGAACCTCTCCTGAGACCCCAGTTTTAGATTCCGATGCTTCACTTCAGGTTTACTGTTTCCCTTGGACCTTCTTATTGACGATGAAACACAGAAATTACATCCGAATTTAATACAAAAAGCACAATGCCCACTTAAGTACAAGAGGACTGACACTTTAACTTTCGATGATTTGGACCTCTCCTGTGAGTCCAGTTTTCGATTCCGATGCTTCACATCAGGTTTACTGTATCTCTTGGACCTTCTTATTGACGATGAAACACAGATATTGCATCCATATTTAATGCAAAAGGCACAATGCCGACTTAAGTACAAGAGGACTGAAACTCTAACTTTCGATGATTTGAACCTCTCCTGTGAGTCCAGTTTTAGATTCCGATGCTTCAATTCAGGTTTACTGTATCCCTTGGACCTTCTTATTGACGATGAAACACAGAAATTGCATCCGAATTTAATACAAAAAGCACAATGCCGACTTAAGTACAAGGGAACTGACACACTAACTTTCTATGATTTGAACCTCTCCTGTGAGTCCAGTTTTAGATTCCGATGCTTCACTTCAGGTTTACTGTATCCCTTGGAACTACTTATTGACAATAAGGCACAATGCCGACTTATGTACAAGAGGATTGACACTCTAACTTTCTATGATTTGAACCTCTGCTGTAAGTCCAGTTTTAGATTCCGATGCTTCACTTCAGTTTACTGTATCCCTTGGACCTTCTTATTGACGATAAGGCACAATGCCGACTTAAGTACAAGAGGATTGACACTCTAACTTTCTATGATTTGAACCTCCGCTGTGAGTCCAGTTTTAGATTCCGATGCTTCACTTCAGGTTTACTGTATCCCTTGGACCATCTTATTGACGATGAAACACAGAAATTGCATCCGATTTTAATACAAAAGGCACAATGCCGACTTAAGTACAAGAGGACTGACACTCTAACTTTCGATGATTTGAACCTCTCCTGTGAGTCCAGTTTCAGATTCCGATGCTTCACATCAGGTTTACTGAATCTCTTGGACCTTCGTATTGACGATGAAACACAGAAATTGCATCCAAATTTAATACAAAAGGCACAATGACGGCTTAAGTACAAGAGGACTGAAACTCTATTTTTCGATGATTTGAACCTCTCCTGCGAGTCCAGTTTTAGATACCGATGCTTCAATTCAGGTTTACTGTATCACTTGGACCTTCTTATTGACGATGAAACACAGATATTGCATCCGAATTTAATAAAAAAGGCACAATGCCGACTTAAGTACAGGAGGACTGACACTCTAACTTTCAATGATTTGAACCTCTCCTGTGAGTCCAGTTTTAGATTCCGATGCTTCACATTATGTTTAGTGTATCCCTTGGAAAATCTTATTGACGATGAAACACAGAAATTGCATCCGAATTTAATACAAAAGGCACAATGCCGACTTAAGTACAAGAGGACTGACACTCTAACTTTCGATGATTTGAATCTCTCCTGTGAGTCCAGTTTAAGATTCTGATGCTTCACATCAGGTTTACTGTATATCTTGGACCTTCTTATTGGCGATAAAACACAGAAATTGCATCCAAATTTAATACAAAAGGCACAATGCCGACTTAAGTACAAGAGGACTGAAACACTAACTCTCCTGTGAGTCCAGTTTTAGATTCCGATGCTTCACTTCAGGTTTACTGTTTCCCTTGGACCTTCTTATTGACGATGAAACACAGTAATTGCATCCGAATTTAATACAAAAGGCACAATGCCGACTTAAGTACAAGAGGACTGACAAACAAACTTTCTATGATTTGAACCTCTCCTGTAAGTCCAGTTTTAGATTCCGATGCTTCACTTCAGGTTTACTGTATGCCTTGGACCTTCTTATTGACGATAAGGCACAATGCCGACTTAAGTACAAGAGGATTGACACTCTAACTTTCTATGATTTGAACCTCTGCTGTGAGTGCAGTTTTAGATTCCGATGCTTCACTTCAGGTTTACTGTATCCCTTGGACCTTCTTATTGACGATGAAAAACACAACCTGCATCCGAATTTAATACAAAAGGCACAATGCCGATATAAGTACAAGAGGACTGACACTCTAACTTTCGATGATTTGAACCTCTCCTGTGAGTCCAGTTTTAGATTCCGATGCTTCACATCAGGTTTACTGTATCTCTTGGACCTTCTTATTGACGATGAAACACAGAAATTGCATCCAAATTTAATACAAAAGGCACAATGCCGGCTTAAGTACAAGAGGACTGAAACTCTATTTTTCGATGATTTGAACCTCTCCTGCGAGTCCAGTTTTAGATACCGATGCCTCAATTCAGGTTTACTGTATCCCTTGGACCTTCTTATTGACGATGAAACACAGAAATAGCATCCGAATTTAATACAAAAGGCACAATGCCGACTTAAGTACAAGAGGACTGACACACTTACTTTCTATGATTTGAAGCTCTCCTGTGAGTCCAGTTTTAGATTCCGATGCTTCACTTCAGGTTTACTGTATCCCTTGGACCTTCTTATTGACGATAAGGCACAATGCCGACTTAAGTACATGAGGATTAACACTCTAACTTTCTATGATTTGAACCTCAGCTGTGAGTCCAGTTTTAGATTCCGATGCTTCACTTCAGGTTTACTGTATCCCTTGGACCTTCTTATTGACGATGAAACACAGAAATTGCATCCGAATTTAATACAAAAAGCACAATGCCGACTTAGGTACAAGAGGACTGACACTCTAACTTTGGATGATTTGAACCTCTCCTGTGAGTCCAGTTTTAGATTCCGATGCTTCAATTCAGGTTTACTGTATCCCTTGGACCTTCTTATTGACGATAAGGCACAATGCCAACTTAAGTACAAAAGGATTGACACTCTAACTTTCTATGATTTTAACCTCTGCTGTGAGTCCAGTTTTAGATTCCGATGCTTCACTTCAGGTTTACTGTATCCCTTGGACCTTCTTATTGACGATGAAACACAGAAATTGCATCCGAATTTAATACAAAAAGCACAATGCCCACTTAAGTACAAGAGGACTGACACTTTAACTTTCGATGATTTGGACCTCTCCTGTGAGTCCAGTTTACGATTCCGATGCTTCACATCAGGTTTACTGTGTCTCTTGGACCTTCTTATTGACGATGAAACACAGATATTGCATCCATATTTAATACAAAAGGCACAATGCCGACTTAAGTACAAGAGGACAGAAACTCTAACTTTTTATGATTTGAACCTCTCCTGTGAGTCCAGTTTTAGATTCCGATGCTTCAATTCAGCTTTACTGTATCCCTTGGACCTTCTTATTGACGATGAAACACAGAAATTGCATCCGGACTTAATACAAAAGGCACAATGAAGACTTAAGTACAGGAGGACTGGCACACTAACTTTCTATGATTTGAACCTCTCCTGAGACTCCAGTTTTAGATTCCGATGCTTCACTTCAGGTTTACTGTTTCCCTTGGACCTTCTTATTGACGATGAAACACAGAAATTGCATCCGAATTTAATACAAAAAGCACAATGCCGACTTAAGTACAAGGGAACTGACACACTAACTTTCTATGATTTGAACCTCTCCTGTGAGTCCAGTTTTAGATTCCGATGCTTCACTTCAGGTTTACTGTATCCCTTGGAACTACTTATTGACGATAAGGCACAATGCCGACTTATGTACAAGAGGATTGACACTCTAACTTTCTATGATTTGAACCTCTGCTGTAAGTCCAGTTTTAGATTCCGATGCTTCACTTCAGTTTACTGTATCCCTTGGACCTTCTTATTGACGATAAGGCACAATGCCGACTTAAGTACAAGAGGATTGACACTCTAACTTTCTATGATTTGAACCTCCGCTGTGAGTCCAGTTTTAGATTCCGATGCTTCACTTCAGGTTTACTGTATCCCTTGGACCATCTTATTGACGATGAAACACAGATATTGCATCCGATTTTAATACAAAAGGCACAATGCCGACTTTAGTACAAGAGGACTGACACTCTAACTTTCGATGATTTGAACCTCTCCTGTGAGTCCAGTTTCAGATTCCGATGCTTCACATCAGGTTTACTGTATCTCTTGGACCTTCGTATTGACGATGAAACACAGAAATTGCATCCAAATTTAATACAAAAGGCACAATGCCGACTTAAGTACAAGAGGACTGACACACTAACTTTCGATGATTTGAACCTCTCCTGTAAGTCCAGTTTTAGATTCAGATGCTTCAATTCAGGTTTACTGTATCCCTTGGACCTTCTTATTGACGACGAAACACAGAAATTGCATCCGAATTTAATAAAAAAGGCACAATGCCGACTTAAGTACAAGAGGACTGACACACTTACTTTCTATGATTTGAACCTCTCCTGTGAGTCCAGTTTTAGATTCCGATGCTTCACTTCAGGTTTACTGTATCTCTTGGACCTTCTTATTGACGATAAGGCACAATGCCGACTTAAGTACTAGAGGATTGACACTCTAACTTTCTATGATTTGAACCACTACTGTGAGTCCAGTTTTAGATTCCGATGCTTCACTTCAGGTTTACTGTATCCCTTGGACCTTCTTATTGACGATAAGGCACAATGCCGACTTAAGTACATGAGGATTAACACTCTAACTTTCTATGATTTGAACCTCTGCTGTGAGTCCAGTTTTAGATTCCGATGCTTCACTTCAGGTTTACTGTATCCCTTGGACCTTCTTATTGACGATGAAACACAGAAATTGCATCCGAATTTAATACAAAAAGCACAATGCCGACTTAGGTACAAGAGGACTGACACTCTAACTTTCGATGATTTGAACCTCTCCTGTGAGTCCAGTTTTAGATTCCGATGCTTCAATTCAGGTTTACTGTATCCCTTGGACCTTCTTATTGACGATAAGGCACAATGCCGACTTAAGTACAAGAGGATTGCCACTCTAACTTTCTGTGATTTTAACCTCTGCGGTGAGTCCAGTTTTAGATTCCGATGCTTCACTTCAGGTTTACTGTATCCCATGGACCTTGTTATTGACGATGAAACACAGAAATTGCATCCGAATTTAATACAAAAAGCACAATGCCGACTTAAGTACAAGAGGACTGACACTCTAACTTTCGATGATTTGAACCTCTCCTGTGAGTCCAGTTTTCGATTCCGATGCTTCACATCAGGTTTACTGTATCTCTTGGACCTTCTTATTGACGATGAAACACAGATATTGCATCCATATTTAATACAAAAGGCACAATGCCGACTTAAGTACAAGAGGACTGAAACTCTAACTTTCGATGATTTGAACCGCTCCTGTGAGTCCAGTTTTAGATTCCGATGCTTCAATTCAGGTTTACTGTATCCCTTGGACCTCCGTATTGACGATGAAACACAGAAATTGCATCCGAATTTAATACAAAAGGCACAATGAAGACTTAGGTACAAGAGGACTGACACACTAACTTTCTATGATTTGAACCTCTCCTGAGACTCCAGTTTTAGATTCCGATGCTTCACTTCATGTTTACTGTTTCCCTTGGACCTTCTTATTAACGATGAAACACAGTAATTGCATCCGAATTTAATACAAAAAGCACAATGCCGACTTAAGTACAAGGGAACTGACACACTAACTTTCTATGATTTGAACCTCTCCTGTGAGTCCAGTTTTAGATTCCGATGCTTCACTTCAGGTTTACTGTATCCCTTGGAACTACTTATTGACGATAAGGCACAATGCCGACTTATGTACAAGAGGATTGATACTCTAACTTTCTATGATTTGAACCTCTGCTGTTAGTCCAGTTTTAGATTCCGATGCTTCACTTCAGGTTTACTGTATCCCTTGGACCTTCTTATTGACGATAAGGCACAATGCCGACTTAAGTACAAGAGGATTGACACTCTAACTTTCTATGATTTGAACCTCTCCTGTGAGTCCAGTTTCAGATTCCGATGCTTCACATCAGGTTTACTGTATCTCTTGGACCTTCGTATTGACGATGAAACACAGAAATTGCATCCAAATTAAATACAAAAGGCACAATGCTGACTTAAGTACAAGAGGACTGACACACTAACTTTCGATGATTTGAACCTCTCCTGTAAGTCCAGTTTTAGATTCCGATGCCTCAATTCAGGTTTACTGTATCCCTTGGACCTTCTTATTGACGATGAAACACAGAAATTACATCCGAATTTAATAAAAAAGGCACAATGCCAACTTAAGTACAAGACGACTGACACACTTACTCTCTATGATTTGAACTTCTGCTGTGAGTCCAGTTTTAGATTCCGATGCTTCACTTCAGGTTTACTGTATCCCTTGGACCTTCTTATTGACGATAAGGCACAATGCCGACTTAAGTACAAGAGGATTGACACTCTAACTTTCAATGATTTGAACCTCCGCTGTGAGTCCAGTTTTAGATTCCGATGCTTCACATCAGGTTAACTGTATCTCTTGGACCTTCTTATTGACGATGAAACACAGAAATTGCATCCAAATTTAATACAAAAGGCACAATGCCGAACTAAGTACATGAAGACTGAAACTCTAACTTTCGATGATTTGAACCTCTCCTGTGAGTCCAGTTTTAGATTCCGATGCTTCACTTCAGGTTTACTGTATCCCTTGGACCTTCTTATTGACGATGAAACACAGATATTGCATCCGAATTTAATACAAAAGGCACAATGCCGACTTAAGTACAAGAGGACTGACACTCTAACTTTCGATGATTTGAACCTCTCCTGTGAGCCCAGTTTTAGATTCCGATGCTTCACATTAGGTTTACTGTATCCCTTGGACCATCTTATTGACGATGAAACACAGAAATTGCATCCGAATTTAATACAAAAGGCACAATGCCGACTTAAGTACAAGAGGTCTGACACTCTAACTTTCGATGATTTGAACCTCTCCTGTGAGTCCAGTTTTAGATTCTGATGCTTCACATCAGGTTCACTGTATCTCTTGGACCTTCTTATTGACGATAAAACACAGAAATTGCATCCAAATTTAATACAAAAGGCACAATGCCGACTTAAGTACAAGAGGACTGACACACTAACTTTCTATGATTTGAACCTCTCCTGTGAGTCCAGTTTTAGATTCCGATGCTTCACTTCAGGTTTACTGTTTCCCTTGGACCTTCTTATTGACGATGAAACACAGTAATTGCATCTGAATTTAATACAAAATGCACAATGCCGACTCAAGTACAAGAGGACTGACACACTAACTTTCTATGATTTGAACCTCTCCTGTGAGTCCAGTTTTAGATTCCGATGCTTCACTTCAGGTTTAATGTATCCCTTGGTCCTTGTTATTGACGATAAGGCACAATGCCGACTTAAGTTCAAGAGGATTGACACTCTAATTTTCTATGATTTGAACCTCTGCTGTGAGTGCAGTTTTAGAATCCGATGCTTCACTTCAGGTTTACTGTTTTCCTTGGACCTTCTCATTGACGATGAAACACAGAAATTGCATCCGAATTTAATACAAAAGGCACAATGCCGACTTAAGTACAAGAGGACTGACACTCTAACTTTCGATGATTTGAACCTCTCCTGTGAGTCCAGTTTTAGATTCCGATGCTTCACATCAGGTTTACTGTATCTCTTGGACCATCTTATTGACGATGAAACACAGAAATTGCATCCAAATTTAATACAAAAAGCACAATGCCGGCTTAAGTACTAGAGGACTGAAACTCTATTTTTCGATGATTTGAACCTCTCCTGTGAGTCCAGTTTTAGATTCCGATGCTTCAATTCAGGTTTACTGTATCCCTTGGACCTTCTTATTGACGATGAAACACAGAAATTGCATCCGAATTTAATACAAAAGGCACAATGCCGACTTAAGTACTAGAGGACTGACACACTAACTTTCTATGATTTGAACCTCTCCTGTGACTCCAGTTTTAGATTCCGATGCTTCACTTCAGGTTTACTGTTTCCCTTGGACCTTCTTATTGACGATGAAACACAGAAATTGCATCCGAATTTAATACAAAAAGCACAATGCCGACTTAAGTACAAGGGAACTGACACACTAACTTTCTATGATTTGAACCTCTCCTGAGAGTCCAGTTTTAGATTCCGATGCTTCACTTCAGGTTTACTATATCCCTTGGAACTACTTATTGACGAAAAGGCACAATGCCGACTTATGTACAAGAGGATTGACACTCTAACTTTCTATGATTTTAACCTGTGCTATAAGTCCAGTTTTAGATTCCGATGCTTCACTTCAGGTTTACTGTATCCCTTGGACCTTCTTATTGACGATAAGGCACAATGCCGACTTAAGTACAAGAGGATAGACACTCTAACTTTCTATGATTTGAACCTCCGCTGTGAGTCCAGTTTTAGATTCCGATGCTTCACATTAGGTTTATTGTAACCCTTGGACCTTCTTATTGACGATAAGGCAATATGCCGACTTAAGTACTAGAGGATTGACACTCTAACTTTCTATGATTTGAACCTCTGCTGTGAGTCCAGTTTTAGATTCCGATGCTTCACTTCAGGTTTACTGTATCCCATGGACCTTCTTATTGACGATAAGGCACAATGCCGACTTAAGTACAAGAGGATTGACACTCTAACTTTCTATGATTTGAAACTCCGCTGTGAGTCCAGTTTTAGATTCCGATGCTTCACATTAGGTTTACTGTATCCCTTGGACCTTCTTATTGACGATGAAACACGGAAATTGCATCCAAATTTAATACAAATGCACAATGCCGACTTAAGTACAAGAGGACTGACACTCTAACTTTCGATGATTTGAACCTCTCCTGTGAGTCCAGTTTTAGATTCCGATGCTTCACATCAGGTTTACTGTATCTCTTGGACCTTCTTATTGACGATGAAACACAGAAATTGCATCCAAATTTAATACAAATGGCAAATGCCGAACTAAGTACAAGAAGACTGAAACTCTAACTTTCGATGATTTGAACCTCGCCTGTGAGTCCAGTTTTAGATTCCGATGCTTCACTTCAGGTTTACTGTATCCCTTGGACCTTCTTATTGACGATGAAACACTGATATTGCATCCGAATTTAATACAAAGGGCACAATGCCGACTTAAGTACAAGAGGACTGACACTCTAACTTTCGATGATTTGAACCTCTCCTGTGAGCCCAGTTTTAGATTCCGATGCTTCACATTAGGTTTACTGTATCCCTTGGACCATCTTATTGACGATGAAACACAGAAATTGCATCCGAATTTAATACAAAAGGCACAATGCCGACTTAAGTACAAGAGGACTGACACTCTAACTTTCGATGATTTGAACCTTTTCTGTGAGTCCAGTTTTAGATTCTGATGCTTCACATCAGGTTTACTGTATCTCTTGGACCTTCTTATTGACGATAAAACACAGAAATTGCATCCAAATTTAATACAAAAGGCACAATGCCGACTTAAGTACAAGAGGACTGACACACTAACTTTCTATGATTTGAACCACTCCTGTGAGTCCAGTTTTAGATTCCGATGCTTCACTTCAGGTTTACTGTTTCCCTTGGACCTTCTTATTGACGATGAAACACAGTAATTGCATTTGAATTTAATACAAAATGCACAATGCCGACTCAAGTACAAGAGGACTGACACACTAACTTTCTATGATTTGAACCTCTCCTGTGAGTCAGTTTTAGATTCCGATGCTTCAATTCAGGTTTACTGTATCCCTTGGACTTTCTTATTGACGATGAAACACAGAAATTGCATCTGAATTTAATAAAAAAAGGCACAATGCCGACTTAAGTACAAGAGGACTGACACACTTACTTTCTATGATTTGAACCTCTCCCGTGAGTCCAGTTTTAGATTCCGATGCTTCACTTCAGGTTTACTGTATCCCTTGGACCTTCTTATTGATGATGAAAGACAGAAATAGCATCCGAATTTAATACAAAAGGCACAATGCCGACCT
Source organism: Schistocerca serialis cubense (assembly GCF_023864345.2). Lineage (NCBI taxonomy): Eukaryota > Metazoa > Arthropoda > Insecta > Orthoptera > Acrididae > Schistocerca > Schistocerca serialis. Next base: position 88,348,594 of record NC_064645.1, read on the forward strand.
AAGTACAAGAGGACTGACACTCTAACTTTCGATGATTTGAACCTCTCCTGTGAGTCCAGTTTTAGATTCCGATGCTTCGCATCAGGTTTACTATATCTCATGGACCTTCTTATTGACGATGAAACACAGAAATTGCATCCAAATTTAATACAAAAGGCACAATGTCGACTTAAGTACAAGAGGACTGACACTCTATCTTTCGATGATTTGAACCTCTCCTGTGAGTCCAGTTTTAGATTCCGATGCTTCAATTCAGGTTTACTGTATCCCTTGGACTTTCTTATTGACGATGAAACACAGAAATTGCATCTGAATTTAATAAAAAAGGCACAATGCCGACATAAGTACAAGAGGACTGACACACTTACTTTCTATGATTTGAACCTCTTCCGTGAGTCCAGTTTTAGATTCCGATGCTTCACTTCAGGTTTACTGTATCCCTTGGACCTTCTTATTGACGATAAGGCACAATGCCGACTTAAGTACAAGAGGATTAACACTCTAACTTTCTATGATTTGAACCTCTGCTGTGAGTCGAGTTTTAGATTCCGATGCATCACTTCAGGTTTACTGTATCCCTTGGACCTTCTTATTGACGATGAAACACAGAAATTGCATCCGAATTTAATACAAAAAGCACAATGCCGACTTAGGTACAAGAGGACTGACACTCTAACTTTCGATGATTTGAACCTCTCCTGTGAGTCCAGTTTTAGATTCCGATGCTTCACTTCAGGTTTACTGTATCCCTTGGACCTTCTTATTGACGATAAGGCACAATGCCGTCTTAAGTACAAGAGGATTGACACTCTAACTTTCTATGATTTGAACCTCTGCTGTGAGTGCAGTTTTAGATTCCGATGCTTCACTTCAGGTTTACTGTATCCCATGGACCTTCTTATTGATGATGAAACACAGAAATAGCATCCGAATTTAATACAAAAGGCACAATGCCGACCTAAGTACAAGAGGACTGACACTCTAACTTTCGATGATTTGAACCTCTCCTGTGAGTCCAGTTTTAGATTCCGATGCTTCGCATCAGGTTTACTGTATCTCATGGACCTTCTCATTGACGATGAAACACAGAAATTGCATCCAAATTTAATGCAAAAGGCACAATGTCGACTTAAGTACAAGAGGACTGACACTCTAACTTTCGATGATTTGAACCTCTCCTGTGAGTCCAGTTTTAGATTCCGATGCTTCAATTCAGGTTTACTGTGTCCCTTGGACTTTCTTATTGACGATGAAACACAGAAATTACATCTGAATTTAATAAAAAAGGCACAATGCCGACTTAAGTACAAGAGGACTGACACACTTACTTTCTATGATTTGAACCTCTCCCGTGAGTCCAGTTTTAGATTCCGATGCTTCACTTCAGGTTTACTGTATCCCTTGGACCTTCTTATTGACGATAAGGCACAATGCCGACTTAAGTACAAGAGGATTAACACTCAAACTTTCTATGATTTGAACCTCTGCTGTGAGTCGAGTTTTAGATTCCGATGCTTCACTTCAGGTTTACTGTATCCCTTGGACCTTCTTATTGACGATGAAACACAGAAATTGCATCCGAATTTAATACAAAAAGCACAATGCCGACTTAGGTACAAGAGGACTGACACTCTAACTTTCGATGATTTGAAACTCTCCTGTGAGTCCAGTTTTAGATTCCGATGCTTCACTTCAGGTTTACTGTATCCCTTGGACCTTCTTATTGACGATAAGGCACAATGCCGTCTTAAGTACAAGAGGATTGACACTCTAACTTTCTATGATTTGAACCTCTGCTGTGAGTGCAGTTTTAGATTCCGATGCTTCACTTCAGGTTTACTGTATCCCATGGACCTTCTTATTGATGATGAAACACAGAAATAGCATCCGAATTTAATACAAAAGGCACAATGCCGACCTAAGTACAAGAGGACTGACACTCTAACTTTCGATGATTTGAACCTCTCCTGTGAGTCCAGTTTTAGATTCCGATGCTTCGCATCAGGTTTACTGTATCTCATGGACCTTCTCATTGACGATGAAACACAGAAATTGCATCCAAATTTAATACAAAAGGCACAATGTCGACTTAAGTACAAGAGGACTGACACTCTAACTTTCGATGATTTGAACCTCTCCTGTGAGTCCAGTTTCAGATTCCGATGCTTCAATTCAGGTTTACTGTGTCCCTTGGACTTTCTTATTGACGATGAAACACAGAAATTGCATCTGAATTTAATAAAAAAGGCACAATGCCGACTTAAGTACAAGAGGACTGACACACTTACTTTCTATTATTTGAACCTCTCCCGTGAGTCCAGTTTTAGATTCCGATGCTTCACTTCAGGTTTACTGTATCCCTTGGACCTTCTTATTGACGATAAGGCACAATGCCGACTTAAGTACAAGAGGATTAACACTCAAACTTTCTATGATTTGAACCTCTGCTGTGAGTCGAGTTTTAGATTCCGATGCTTCACTTCAGGTTTACTGTATCCCTTGGACCTTCTTATTGACGATGAAACACAGAAATTGCATCCGAATTTAATACAAAAAGCACAATGCCGACTTAGGTACAAGAGGACTGACACTCTAACTTTCGATGATTTGAACCTCTCCTGTGAGTCCAGTTTTAGATTCCGATGCTTCAATTCAGGTTTACTGTATCCCTTGGACCTTCTTATTGACGTTAAGGCACAATGCCGACTTAAGTACAGGAGGATTGACACTCTAATTTTCTATGATTTTAACCTCTGCTGTGAGTCCAGTTTTAGATTCCGATGCTTCACTTCAGGTTTACTGTATCCCTTGGACCTTCTTATTGACGATGAAACACAGAAATTGCATCCGAATTTAATACAAAAAGCACAATGCCGACTTAAGTACAAGAGGACTGACACTCTAACTTTCGATAATTTGAACCTCTCCTGTGAGTCCAGTTTTAGATTCCGATGCTTCACATCAGGTTTACTGTATCTCTTGTACCTTCTTATTGACGATGAAACACAGAAATTGCATCCAAATTTAATACAAAAGGCACAATGCCGACTTAAGTACAAGAGAACTGACACACTAACTTTCTATGATTTGAACCTCTCCTGTGAGTCCAGTTTTAGATTCCGATGCTTCACTTCAGGTTTTCTGTATCCCTTGGACCTTCTTATTGACGATAAGGCACAATGCCGACTTAAGTACAAGAGGATTGACACTCTAACTTTCTATGATTTGAACCTCTGCAGTGAGTCCAGTTTTAGATCCCGATGCTTCATTTCAGGTTTACTGTATCCCTTGGACCTTCATATTGACGATGAAACACAGAAATTGGATCCGAAATTAATACAAAAGGCACAATGCCGACTTAAGTACAAGAGGACTGACACTCTAACTTTCGATGATTTGAACCTCTCCTGTGAGTCCAGTTTTAGATTCCGATGCTTCACATCAGGTTTACTGTATCTCTTGGACCTTCTTATTGACGATGAAACACAGAAATTGCATCCAACTTTAACACAAAAGGCACAATGCCGACTTAAGTACAAGAGGACTGAAATTCTAACTTTCGATGATTTGAACCCCTCCTGTGAGTCCAGTTTTCGATTGCGATGCTTCAGGTCAGGTTTACTGTATCCCTAAGACCTTCTTATTGACGATGAAACACAGAAATTGCATCCGAATTTAATACTATAGGCACAATGCCGACTTAAGTACAAGAGGACTGACACTCTAACTTTCTATGATTTGAACATCTCCTGTGAGTCCAGTTTTAGATTCCGATTCTTCACTTCAGGTTTACTGTATCCCTTGTACCTTCTTATTGACGATGAAACACAGAAACTGCATCCGAATTTAATACAAAAGGCACAATGCCGACTTAAGTACAAGAGGACTGACACTCTGACTTTCTCCTGTGAGGGCAGTTTTAGATTCCGATGCTTCACATCAGGATTACTCTATCCCTTGGACCTTCTTTTGGAAGATGAAACACAGAATTTGCATCCAAATTTAATACAAAAGGCACAATGCTGACTTAAGTACAAGAGGACTGACACTCTAACTTTCTATGACTTGAACCTCTCCTGTGAGTCCAGTTTAAGATTCCGATGCTTCACTTCAGGTTTACTGTTTCCCTTGGACCTTCTTATTGACGATGAAACACAGAAATTGCATCCGAATTCAATACAAAAGGCACAATGCCGACATAAGTACAAGAGGACTGACACTCTAACTTTGTATGATTTGAACCTCTCCTGTGAGTCGAGTTTTAGATTCCGATGCTTCACTTCAGTTTTACTGTATACCTTGGACCTTCTTATTGACGATGAAACACAGAAATTGCATCCGAATTTAATACGAAAGGCACAATGCGGACTTAAGTACAAGAGGACTGACACACTAACTTTCTATGATTTGAACCTCTCCTGTGAGTCCAGTTTTAGATTCCCATGCGTCACTTCAGGTTTACTGTATCCCTTCGACCTTCTTATTGACGATAAGGCACAATGCCGACTTCAGTACAAGAGGATTGACACTCTAACTTTCTATGATTTGAACCTCCGCTGTGAGTCCAGTTTTAGATTCCGATGCTTCACTTCAGGTTTACTGTATCCCTTTGACCTTCTTATCGACGATGAAACACAGAAATTGCATTCCAATATAATACAAAAGGCACAATGCCGACTTAAATACAAGAGGACTGACACTCTAACTTTCGATGATTTGAACCTCTCCTGTGAGTCCAGTTTTAGATTCCGATGCTTCACATCAGGTTTACTGTATCTCTTGGACCTTCTTATTGACGATGAAACACAGAAATTGCAACCAAATTTAATACAAAAGGCACAATGCCGACTTAAGTACAAGAGGTCTGAAACTCTAACTTTCGATGATTTGAACCTCTCCTGTGAGGCCAGTTTTAGATTCCGATGCTTCAATTCAGGTTTACTGTATCCCTTAGACCTTCTTATTGACGATGAAACACAGAAACTGCATCCGAATTTAATACAAAAAGCACAATGCCGACTTAAGTACAAGAGGACTGACACCCTAACTTTCTCCTGTGAGGGCAGTTTTAGATTCCGATGCTTCACATCAGGTTTACTGTATCCCTTGGACCTTCTTATTGACGATGAAACACAGAAATTGCATCCGAATTTAATACAAAAGGCACAATGCCGACTTAAGTACAAGAGGACTGACACTCTAAATTTCTATAATTTGAACCTCTCCTGTGAGTCCAGTTTTAGATTCCGATGTTTCACTTCAGGTTTACTGTATCCCTTGGACCTTCTTATTGACGATGAAACACAGAAATTGCATCCGAATTTAATACAAAAGGCACAATGCCGACTTAAGTACAAGAGGACTGACACTCTAACTTTCTATGATTTGAACCACTCCAGTGAGTCCAGTTTAAGATTCCGATGCTTCACTTCAGGTTTACTGTATCCCTTGGACCTTCTTATTGACGATGAAACACAGATATTGTATCCGAATTTAATACAAAAGGCACAATGCCGACTTAAGTTCAAGAGGACTGACACTCTAACTCTCTATGATTTGAACCACTCCTGTGAGTCCAGTTTAAGATTCCGATTCTTCACTTCAGGTTTACTGTATCGCTTGGACCTTCTTATTGACGATGAAACACAGATATTGTATCCGAATTTAATACAAAAGGCTCAATGCCGACTTAAGTTCAAGAGGACTGACACTCTAACTCTCTATGATATGAACCTCTCCTGTGAGTCCAGTTATAGATTCCGATGAATCACTTCAGATTTACTGTATCCCTTGGACCTTCTTATTGACGATGAAACACAGAAATTGCATCCGAATTTAATATAAAAAGCACAATGCCGACTTATGTACAAGAGGACAGACACTCTAATTTTCGATGATTTGAACCTCTCCTGTGAGTCCAGTTTTAGATTCCGATGCTTCAATTCAGGTTTACTGTATCCCTTGGACCTTCTTATTGACGATGAAACACAGAAATCGCATCCGAATTTAATACAAATGGCCCAATGCCGACTTATGTACAAGAGGACTGACACTCTTACTTTCTATGATTTGAACCTCTCCTGTGAGTCCAGTTTTAGATTCCCATGCGTCACTTCAGGTTTACTGTATCCCTTCGACCTTCTTATTGACGATAAGGCACAATGCCGACTTCAGTACAAGAGGATTGACACTCTAACTTTCTATGATTTGAACCTCCGCTGTGAGTCCAGTTTTAGATTCCGATGCTTCACTTCAGGTTTACTGTATCCCTTTGACCTTCTTATCGACGATGAAACACAGAAATTGCATTCCAATATAATACAAAAGGCACAATGCCGACTTAAATACAAGAGGACTGACACTCTAACTTTCGATGATTTGAACCTCTCCTGTGAGTCCAGTTTTAGATTCCGATGCTTCACATCAGGTTTACTGTATCTCTTGGACCTTCTTATTGACGATGAAACACAGAAATTGCAACCAAATTTAATACAAAAGGCACAATGCCGACTTAAGTACAAGAGGTCTGAAACTCTAACTTTCGATGATTTGAACCTCTCCTGTGAGGCCAGTTTTAGATTCCGATGCTTCAATTCAGGTTTACTGTATCCCTTAGACCTTCTTATTGACGATGAAACACAGAAATTGCATCCAAATTTAATACAAAAGGCACAATGCCGACTTAAGTACAAGAGAACTGACACACTAACTTTCTATGATTTGAACCTCTCCTGTGAGTCCAGTTTTAGATTCCGATGCTTCACTTCAGGTTTTCTGTATCCCTTGGACCTTCTTATTGACGATAAGGCACAATGCCGACTTAAGTACAAGAGGATTGACACTCTAACTTTCTATGATTTGAACCTCTGCAGTGAGTCCAGTTTTAGATCCCGATGCTTCATTTCAGGTTTACTGTATCCCTTGGACCTTCATATTGACGATGAAACACAGAAATTGGATCCGAAATTAATACAAAAGGCACAATGCCGACTTAAGTACAAGAGGACTGACACTCTAACTTTCGATGATTTGAACCTCTCCTGTGAGTCCAGTTTTAGATTCCGATGCTTCACATCAGGTTTACTGTATCTCTTGGACCTTCTTATTGACGATGAAACACAGAAATTGCATCCAACTTTAACACAAAAGGCACAATGCCGACTTAAGTACAAGAGGACTGAAATTCTAACTTTCGATGATTTGAACCCCTCCTGTGAGTCCAGTTTTCGATTGCGATGCTTCAGGTCAGGTTTACTGTATCCCTAAGACCTTCTTATTGACGATGAAACACAGAAATTGCATCCGAATTTAATACTATAGGCACAATGCCGACTTAAGTACAAGAGGACTGACACTCTAACTTTCTATGATTTGAACATCTCCTGTGAGTCCAGTTTTAGATTCCGATTCTTCACTTCAGGTTTACTGTATCCCTTGTACCTTCTTATTGACGATGAAACACAGAAACTGCATCCGAATTTAATACAAAAGGCACAATGCCGACTTAAGTACAAGAGGACTGACACTCTGACTTTCTCCTGTGAGGGCAGTTTTAGATTCCGATGCTTCACATCAGGATTACTCTATCCCTTGGACCTTCTTTTGGAAGATGAAACACAGAATTTGCATCCAAATTTAATACAAAAGGCACAATGCTGACTTAAGTACAAGAGGACTGACACTCTAACTTTCTATGACTTGAACCTCTCCTGTGAGTCCAGTTTAAGATTCCGATGCTTCACTTCAGGTTTACTGTTTCCCTTGGACCTTCTTATTGACGATGAAACACAGAAATTGCATCCGAATTCAATACAAAAGGCACAATGCCGACATAAGTACAAGAGGACTGACACTCTAACTTTGTATGATTTGAACCTCTCCTGTGAGTCGAGTTTTAGATTCCGATGCTTCACTTCAGTTTTACTGTATACCTTGGACCTTCTTATTGACGATGAAACACAGAAATTGCATCCGAATTTAATACGAAAGGCACAATGCGGACTTAAGTACAAGAGGACTGACACACTAACTTTCTATGATTTGAACCTCTCCTGTGAGTCCAGTTTTAGATTCCCATGCGTCACTTCAGGTTTACTGTATCCCTTCGACCTTCTTATTGACGATAAGGCACAATGCCGACTTCAGTACAAGAGGATTGACACTCTAACTTTCTATGATTTGAACCTCCGCTGTGAGTCCAGTTTTAGATTCCGATGCTTCACTTCAGGTTTACTGTATCCCTTTGACCTTCTTATCGACGATGAAACACAGAAATTGCATTCCAATATAATACAAAAGGCACAATGCCGACTTAAATACAAGAGGACTGACACTCTAACTTTCGATGATTTGAACCTCTCCTGTGAGTCCAGTTTTAGATTCCGATGCTTCACATCAGGTTTACTGTATCTCTTGGACCTTCTTATTGACGATGAAACACAGAAATTGCAACCAAATTTAATACAAAAGGCACAATGCCGACTTAAGTACAAGAGGTCTGAAACTCTAACTTTCGATGATTTGAACCTCTCCTGTGAGGCCAGTTTTAGATTCCGATGCTTCAATTCAGGTTTACTGTATCCCTTAGACCTTCTTATTGACGATGAAACACAGAAACTGCATCCGAATTTAATACAAAAAGCACAATGCCGACTTAAGTACAAGAGGACTGACACCCTAACTTTCTCCTGTGAGGGCAGTTTTAGATTCCGATGCTTCACATCAGGTTTACTGTATCCCTTGGACCTTCTTATTGACGATGAAACACAGAAATTGCATCCGAATTTAATACAAAAGGCACAATGCCGACTTAAGTACAAGAGGACTGACACTCTAAATTTCTATAATTTGAACCTCTCCTGTGAGTCCAGTTTTAGATTCCGATGTTTCACTTCAGGTTTACTGTATCCCTTGGACCTTCTTATTGACGATGAAACACAGAAATTGCATCCGAATTTAATACAAAAGGCACAATGCCGACTTAAGTACAAGAGGACTGACACTCTAACTTTCTATGATTTGAACCACTCCAGTGAGTCCAGTTTAAGATTCCGATGCTTCACTTCAGGTTTACTGTATCCCTTGGACCTTCTTATTGACGATGAAACACAGATATTGTATCCGAATTTAATACAAAAGGCACAATGCCGACTTAAGTTCAAGAGGACTGACACTCTAACTCTCTATGATTTGAACCACTCCTGTGAGTCCAGTTTAAGATTCCGATTCTTCACTTCAGGTTTACTGTATCGCTTGGACCTTCTTATTGACGATGAAACACAGATATTGTATCCGAATTTAATACAAAAGGCTCAATGCCGACTTAAGTTCAAGAGGACTGACACTCTAACTCTCTATGATATGAACCTCTCCTGTGAGTCCAGTTATAGATTCCGATGAATCACTTCAGATTTACTGTATCCCTTGGACCTTCTTATTGACGATGAAACACAGAAATTGCATCCGAATTTAATATAAAAAGCACAATGCCGACTTATGTACAAGAGGACAGACACTCTAATTTTCGATGATTTGAACCTCTCCTGTGAGTCCAGTTTTAGATTCCGATGCTTCAATTCAGGTTTACTGTATCCCTTGGACCTTCTTATTGACGATGAAACACAGAAATCGCATCCGAATTTAATACAAATGGCCCAATGCCGACTTATGTACAAGAGGACTGACACTCTTACTTTCTATGATTTGAACCTCTCCTGTGAGTCCAGTTTTAGATTCCGATGCTTCACTTCAGGTTCACTGTATCCCTTGGACTGTCTTATTGTCGATGAAACACAGAAATTAAATCCGAATTTAATACAAAAGGCACAATGCTAACTTAAGTACAAGGGGACTGACACTCTAAATTTCGATGATTTGAACTTCTCCTGTTGGTTAAGTTTTACATACCGATGCTTCAATTCAGGTTTACTGTATCCCTTGGACCCTCTTATTGACGATGAAACACAGAAATTGCATCCGAATTTAATACAAAAGGCACTATGCCGACTTAAGTACAAGAGGACTGACACTCTAATTTTCTATGGTTTGAACCTCTCCTGTAAGTCCAGTTTTAGATTCCGATGCTTCACTTCAGGTTTACTGTATCCCTTGGACCTTCTTATTGACGATGAAACACAGATATTGCAACCGAATTTAATACAAATGCACAATGCCGACTTAAGTACAAGAGGACTGACACTCTAACTTTCTATGATTTGAACCACTCCTGTGAGTCCAGTTTAAGATTCCGATGCTTCACTTCAGGTTTACTGTATCCCTTGGACCTTCTTATTGACGATGAAACACAGATATTGCATCCGAATTTAATACAAAAGGCACAATGCCAACTTAAGTTCAAGAGGACTGACACTCTAACTCTCTATGATTTGAACCTCTCCTGTGAGTCCAGTTATAGATTCCGATAAATCACTTCAGGTTTACTGTATATCTTGGACCTTCTTATTGACGATGAAACACAGAAATTGCATCCGAATTTAATACAAAAATCACAATGCCAACTTATGTACAAGAGGACTGACACTCTAATTTTCGATGATTTGAACCTCTCCTGTGAGTCCAGTTTTAGTTTCCGATGCTTCACTTTAGGTTTACTGTATCTTTTGGACCTTCTTATTGACGATAAGGCACAATGCCGACTTAAATACAAGAGGATTGACACTCTATGTTTCTATGATTTGAACCTCTGCTGTGAGTCCAGTTTTAGATTCCGATGCTTCACTTCAGGTTTATTGTATCCCTTGGACCTTCTTATTGACGATGAAACACAAAAATTGCATCCGAATTTAATACAAAAGGCACAATGCCGACTTAAGTACAAGAGGACTGACACTCTAACTTTCGATGATTTGAACCTCTCCTGTGAGTCCAGTTTTTGATTCCGACGCTTCACATCAGGTTTACTGTATCTCTTGGACCTTCTTATTGACGATGAAACACAGACATTGCATCCAAATTTAATACAAAAGGCACAATGCCGACTTAAGTACAAGAGGACTGAAACTCTAAATTTCGATGATTTGAACCCCTCCTGTGAGTCCAGTATTAGATTCCGATGCTTCAACTCAGGTTTACTGTATCCCTTGGACCTGCTTATTGACGATGAAACACCGAAATTGCATCCGAATTTAATACAAAAGGAACAATGCCGACTTAAGTACAAGAGGACTGACACTCAAACTTTCTATGATTTGAACATTTCCTGTGAGTCCAGTTTAAGATTCCGATGCTTCACTTCAGGTTTACTGTATCCCTTGGACCTTCTTATTGACGATGAAACACAGATATTGTATCCGAATTTAATACAAAAGGCACAATGCCGACTTAAGTTCAAGAGGACTGACACTCTAACTCTCTATGATTTGAACCACTCCTGTGAGTCCAGTTTAAGATTCCGATGCTTCACTTCAGGTTTACTGTATCGCTTGGACCTTCTTATTGACGATGAAACACAGATATTGTATCCGAATTTAATACAAAAGGCTCAATGCCGACTTAAGTTCAAGAGGACTGACACTCTAACTCTCTATGATATGAACCTCTCCTGTGAGTCCAGTTATAGATTCCGATGAATCACTTCAGATTTACTGTATCCCTTGGACCTTCTTATTGACGATGAAACACAGAAATTGCATCCGAATTTAATATAAAAAGCACAATGCCGACTTATGTACAAGAGGACAGACACTCTAATTTTCGATGATTTGAACCTCTCCTGTGAGTCCAGTTTTAGATTCCGATGCTTCAATTCAGGTTTACTGTATCCCTTGGACCTTCTTATTGACGATGAAACACAGAAATCGCATCCGAATTTAATACAAATGGCCCAATGCCGACTTATGTACAAGAGGACTGACACTCTTACTTTCTATGATTTGAACCTCTCCTGTGAGTCCAGTTTTAGATTCCGATGCTTCACTTCAGGTTCACTGTATCCCTTGGACTGTCTTATTGTCGATGAAACACAGAAATTAAATCCGAATTTAATACAAAAGGCACAATGCTAACTTAAGTACAAGGGGACTGACACTCTAAATTTCGATGATTTGAACTTCTCCTGTTGGTTAAGTTTTACATACCGATGCTTCAATTCAGGTTTACTGTATCCCTTGGACCCTCTTATTGACGATGAAACACAGAAATTGCATCCGAATTTAATACAAAAGGCACTATGCCGACTTAAGTACAAGAGGACTGACACTCTAATTTTCTATGGTTTGAACCTCTCCTGTAAGTCCAGTTTTAGATTCCGATGCTTCACTTCAGGTTTACTGTATCCCTTGGACCTTCTTATTGACGATGAAACACAGATATTGCAACCGAATTTAATACAAATGCACAATGCCGACTTAAGTACAAGAGGACTGACACTCTAACTTTCTATGATTTGAACCACTCCTGTGAGTCCAGTTTAAGATTCCGATGCTTCACTTCAGGTTTACTGTATCCCTTGGACCTTCTTATTGACGATGAAACACAGATATTGCATCCGAATTTAATACAAAAGGCACAATGCCAACTTAAGTTCAAGAGGACTGACACTCTAACTCTCTATGATTTGAACCTCTCCTGTGAGTCCAGTTATAGATTCCGATAAATCACTTCAGGTTTACTGTATATCTTGGACCTTCTTATTGACGATGAAACACAGAAATTGCATCCGAATTTAATACAAAAATCACAATGCCAACTTATGTACAAGAGGACTGACACTCTAATTTTCGATGATTTGAACCTCTCCTGTGAGTCCAGTTTTAGTTTCCGATGCTTCACTTTAGGTTTACTGTATCTTTTGGACCTTCTTATTGACGATAAGGCACAATGCCGACTTAAATACAAGAGGATTGACACTCTATGTTTCTATGATTTGAACCTCTGCTGTGAGTCCAGTTTTAGATTCCGATGCTTCACTTCAGGTTTATTGTATCCCTTGGACCTTCTTATTGACGATGAAACACAAAAATTGCATCCGAATTTAATACAAAAGGCACAATGCCGACTTAAGTACAAGAGGACTGACACTCTAACTTTCGATGATTTGAACCTCTCCTGTGAGTCCAGTTTTTGATTCCGACGCTTCACATCAGGTTTACTGTATCTCTTGGACCTTCTAATTGACGATGAAACACAGACATTGCATCCAAATTTAATACAAAAGGCACAATGCCGACTTAAGTACAAGAGGACTGAAACTCTAAATTTCGATGATTTGAACCCCTCCTGTGAGTCCAGTATTAGATTCCGATGCTTCAACTCAGGTTTACTGTATCCCTTGGACCTGCTTATTGACGATGAAACACCGAAATTGCATCCGAATTTAATACAAAAGGAACAATGCCGACTTAAGTACAAGAGGACTGACACTCAAACTTTCTATGATTTGAACATTTCCTGTGAGTCCAGTTTTAGATTTCGATGCTTCACTTCAGGTTTACTGTATCCCTTGGACCTTCTTATTGACGACAAAACACAGAAACTTCATCCGAATTTAATACAAAAGGCACAATGCCAACTTAAGTACAAGAGGACTGACACTCTGACTTTCTCCTGTGGGGGCAGTTTTAGATTCCGATGTTTCACATTAGGTTTATTGTATCCCTTGGACCATCTTATTGAAGATGAAACACAGAATTTGCATCCAAATTTAATACAAAAGGCAAAATGCTGACTTAAGTACAAGACGACTGACACTCTAACTTTCTATGACTTGAACCTCTCCTGTGAGTCCAGTTTTAGATTCCGATGCTTCACTTCAGGTTTACTGTATCCCTTGGACCTTCGTATCGACGATGAATCCCAGAAATTGCATCCGATTTTAATACAAAAATCACAATGCAGACATAAGAACAAGAGGACTGACAATCTAACTTTCTATGATTTGAACTTCACCTGTGAATCCGGTTTTAGATTCCGATGCCTCACATCAGGTTTACTGTATCCCTTGGACCTTCTTATTGACGATGAAACACAAAAATTGCATCCGAATTTAATACAAAAGGCACAATGCCGACATAAGTACAAGACGATTGACACTCTAACTTTCGATGATTTGCACATCTCCTGTGAGTCCAGTTTTAGATTCGGATGCTTCAATTCAGGTTTACTGTATCCCTTGGACCTTCTTATTGACGATGAAACACAGAAATTGCATCCGAATTTAATACATAAGGCCCAATGCTGACTTAAGCACAAGAGGACTGACACTCTTACTTTCTATGAATTGAACCACTCCTGTGAGTCCAGTTTTAGATTCCGATACTTGACTTCAGGTTTACTGTATCCCTTGGACTTTCTTATTGTCGATGAAACACAGAAATTACATCCCAATTTAATACAAAAGGCACAATGCCAACTTAAGTACAAGAGGACTGACACTCTAACTTTCTATGATTTGAACGTCTCCTGTGAGTCCAGTTTTAGATTCCGATGCTTCACTTCAGGTTTACTGTATCCCTTGGACCTTCTTTTTGACGATGAAACACAGAAATTGCATCCGAATTTAATACGAAAGGCACAATGCCGACTTAAGTACAAGAGGACTGACACCCTAACTTTATATGATTTGAACATCTCCTGTGAGTCCAGTTTTAGATTCCGATGCTTCACTTCAGGTTTACTGTATCCCTTGGACTTTCTTATTGACGATAAAACACAGAAATTGCATCCGAATTTAATACAATAGTCAGAATGCCGACATAAGTACAGGAGGACTGACACACAAACTTTCTATGATTTTAACCTCTCCTGTGAGTCCAGTTTTAGATTCCGATGCTTTACTTCAGGTTTACTGTTTCCCTTGGACCTTCTTATTGACGATGAAACACAGAAATTGCATCCGAATATAATACAAAAGGGACAATGCCGACTTAAGTACAAGAGGACTGACACACTAACTTTCTATGATTTGAACCTTTCCTGTGAGTCCAGTTTTAGATTCCCATGCTTCACTTCAGGTTTACTGTATCCTTTGGACCTTCTTATTGACGATAAGGCACAATGCCGACTTAAGTACAAGAGGATTGACACTCTAACTTTCTATGATTTGAACCTCCGCTGTGAGACCAGTTTTAGATTCCGATGCTTCACTTCAGGTTTACTGTATCCCTTGGACCTTCTTATTGACGATGAAACACAGAAATTGCATCCCAATTTAATACAAAAGGCACAATGACGACTTAAGTACAAGAGGACTGACACTCTAACTTTCGATGATTTGAACCTCTCCTGTAAGTCCAGTTTTAGATTCCGATGCCTCACATCAGGTTTACTGTATCTCTTGGACCTTCTTATTGACGATGAAACACAGAAATTGCATCCAAATTTAATGCAAAAGGCACAATGCCGACTTAAGTACAAGAGGTCTGAAACTCTAACTTTTGATGATTTGAACCTCTCCTGTGAGTCCAGCTTTAGATTCCGATGCTTCAAATCAGATTTACTGTATCCCTTGGACCTTCTTATTGACGATGAAACACAGAAATTGCATCCGAATTTAATACAAAAGGCGCAATGCCGACTTAAGTACAAGAGGACTGACACCCTGACTTTCTCCTGTGAGGGCAGTTTTAGATTCCGATGCTTCACATCAGGTTTACTGTATCCCTTGGACCTTCTTATTGAAGGTGAAACACAGAATTTGCATCCAAATTTAATACAAAAGGCACAATGCTGACTTAAGTACAAGAGGACTGACACTCTAACTTTCTATGACTTGAACCCCACCTGTGAGTCCAGTTTTAGATTCCGATGCTTCAGTTCAGGTTTACTGTATCCCTTGGACCTTCTCATTGACTGTGAAACACAGAAATTGCATCCGAATTTAATACAAAAAGCACAATGCCGACTTAAGTACAAGAGGACTGACACTCTAACTTTCAATGATTGGAACCTCTCCTGTGAGCCCAGTTTTGGATTCCGAAGCTTCACATCAGGTATACTGTATCTCTTGGACCTTCTTATTGATGATGAAACATAGTAATAACATCCGAATTCAATACAAAAGGCACAATACCGACTTAAGTACAAGAGGACTGACACTCTAAATTTCTGTGATTTGAAACTCTCCTGTGAGTCCAATTTTAGATTCCGATGCTTCACTTCAGGTTTACTGTATCCCTTGGACATTCTTATTGACGATGAAACACAGAAATTGCAACCGAATTTAATACAAAAAGCACAATGCCGACTAATGTACAAGAGGACTGACACTCTAACTTTCGATGATTTGAACCTCTCCTGTGAGTCCAGTTTTAGATTTCGATGCTTCAATTCAGGTTTACTGTATCCCTTGGACCTTCTTATTGACGATGAAACATAGAAATTGCATCCGAATTTAATACAAAAGGCCCAATGCCGCCTTAACACAAGAGGACTGACACTCTTACATTCTATGATTTGAACCCCTCCTGTGAGTCCAGTTTTAGATTCCGATGCTTCTACATTAGGTTTACTGTATCCCTTGGACTTTCTTATTGTCGATGAAACACAGAAATTACATCCGAATTTAATACAAAAGGCACAATGCCAACTTAAGTACAAGAGGACTGACACTCTAACTTTCTATGATTTGAACCTCTCCTGTGAGTCCAGTTTTAGATTCCGATGCTTCACTTCAAGTTTACTGTATCCCTTGGACCTTCTTATTGACGATGAAACACAGAAATTGCATCCAAATATAATACAAAAGGAACAATGCCGACTTAAGTACAAGGGGACTGACACTCTAAACTTCGATGATTTGAACTTCTCATGTGGGTCCAGTTTTACATTCCGATGCTTCAATTCAGGTTTACTGTATCCCTTGGACCTTCTTATTGACGATGAAACACAGAAATTGCATCCGAATTTAGTACAAAAGGCTCAATGCCGACTTAAGTACAAGGGGTTGACACTCTAATTTTCTATGGTTTGAACCTCTCCTGTGAGTCCAGTTTTAGATTCCGATGCTTCACTTCAGGTTTACTGTATCCCTTGGACCTTCTTATTGACGATGAAACACAGAAATTGCATCCGAATTTAATACAAATGCACAATGCCGACTTAAGTACAAGAGGACTGACACTCTAACTTTCTATGATTTGAACCACTCCTGTGAGTCCAGTTTAAGATTCCGATGCTTCACTTCAGGTTTACTGTATCCCTTGGACTTTCTTATCGTCGATGAAACACAGAAACTGCATCCGAATGTAATACAAAAGGCACAATGCCGACTTAAGTACAAGAGGACTGACACTCTAACTTTCTATGATTTGAACCTCTCCTTTGAGTCCAGTTTTAGATTCCGATGCCTCACTTCAGGTTTACTGTATCCCTTGGACCTTCTTATTGAGGATGAAACACAGAAATTGCATCCGAATTTAATACAAAAGCCACAATGCCGACCTAAGTACAAGAGGACTGACACTCTAAATTTCTATGATTTGAACCTCTCCTGTGAGTCCGGTTTTAGATTCCGATACTTCACATCAGGTTTACTGTATCCCTTGGACCTTCTTATTGACGATGAAACACAGAAATTGCATCCAAATTTAATACAAAAGGGACAATGCCGACTTAAATACAAGAGGACTGACACACTAACTTTCTATGATCTGAACCTCTCCTGTGAGTCCAGTTTTAGATTCCCATGCTTCACTTCAGGTTTACTGTATCCCTTGGACCTTCTTATTGACGATAAGGCACAATGCCGACTTAAGTCGAGAGGATTGACACTCTAACTTTCTATGATTTGAACCTCCGCTGTGAGACCAGTTTTAGATTCCGATGCTTTACTTCAGGTTTACTGTATCCCTTGGACCTTCTTATTGACGATGAAACACAGAAATTGCATCCCAATTTAATACAAAAGGCACAATGCCGACTTAAGTACAAGAGGACTGACACTCTAACTTTCGATGATTTGAACCTCTCCTGTAAGTCCAGTTTTAGATTCCGATGCTTCACATCAGGTTTACTGTATCTCTTGGACCTTCTTATTGACGATGAAACACAGAAATTGCATCCAAACTTAATGCAAAAGGCACAATGCCGACTTAAGTACAACAGGTCTGAAACTCTAACTTTTGATGATTTGAACCTCTCCTGTGAGTCCATCTTTAGATTCCGATGCTTCAAATCAGGTTTACTGTATCCCTTGGACCTTCTTATTGACGATGAAACACAGAAATTGCATCCGAATTTAATACAAAAGGCGCAATGCCGACTTAAGGACAAGAGGACTGACACTCTAACTTTCTATGATTTGAACATTTCCTGTGAGTCCAGTTTTAGATTCCGATGCTTCACTTCAGGTTTGCTGTATCCCTTGGACCTTCTTATTGACGATGAAACACAGAAACTGCATCCGAATTTAATACAAAAGGCACAATGCTGACTTAAGTACAAGAGGACTGACACCCTGACTTTCTCCTGTGAGGGCAGTTTTAGATTCCGATGATTCACATCAGGTTTACTGTATCCCTTGGACCTTCTTATTGATGATGAAACATAGTAATAACATCCGAATTCAATACAGAACGCACAATACCGTCTTAAGTACAAGAGGACTGACACTCTAAATTTCTATGATTTGAAACTCTCCTGTGAGTCCAATTTTAGATTCCGATGCTTCACTTCAGGTTTACTGTATCCCTTGGACATTCTTATTGACGATGAAACACAGAAATTGCAACCGAATTTAATACAAAAAGCACAATGCCGACTTATGTACAAGAGGACTGACACTCTTACTTTCTATGATTTGAACCTCTCCTGTGAGTCCAGTTTTAGATTCCGATGCTTCACTTCAGGGTCACTGTATCTCTTCTACTTTCTTATTGACGATGAAACACAGAAATTGCATCCGAATTTAATACAAAACGCACAATGCCGTGTTAAGTACAAGAGGACTGACACTGTAACTTTCTATGATTTGAACCACTCCTGTGAGTCCGGTTTAAGATTCCGATGCTTCACTGCAGGTTTACTGTATCTCTTGGGTCTCCTTATTGACGATGAAACACTAAAATTGCATCCGAATTTAATACAAAAGGCACAAAGCCACTTTAAGTACAAGAGGACTGACACCCTAACTCTCTATGATTTGAACCTTTCCTGTGAGTCCAGTTTTAGATTCCGATGCTTCAGTTCAGGTTTACTGTATCCCTTGGACCTTCTTTTTGACAATAAAACACAGAAATTGCATCCGAATTTAATACAAAAGGCACAATGCCGACTTAAGTACAAGAGGACTGACACTCTAACATTCGATGATTTGAACCTCTCCTGTGAGTCCAGTTTTAGATTCCGATGCTTTAATTCAGGTTTACTGTATCCCTTGGAACTTCTTATTGACAATGAAACACAGAAATTGTATCCGAATTTAATACTAAAGGCACAATGCCGACTTAAGTACAAGAGGACTGACACACTTACTTTCTATGATTTGAACCTCTCCTGTGAGTCCAGTTTTAGATTCCGATGCTTCACTTCAGGTTTACTGTTTCTCTTGGACCTTCTTATTGACAATGAAACACAGGAATTGTATCCGAATTTAATACTAAAGGCACAATGCCGACTTAAGTACAAGAGGACTGACACACTAACTTTCTATGATTTGAATCTCTCCTGTGAGTCCAGTTTTAGATTCCGATGCTTCACTTCAGGTTTACTGTTTCCCTTGGACCTTCTTATTGACGATGAAACACAGAAATTGCATCCGACTTTAATACAAAAGGCACAATGCTGTCTTAAGTACAAGAGGACTGACACTCTAACTTTCTATGATTTGGACCTCTGCTGTGAGTCCAGTTTTAGATTCCGATGCTTCACTTCAGGTATACTGTTTACCTTGGACCTACTCATTGGCGATGAAACACAGAAATTGCATCCGAATTTAATACAAAAGGCACAATGCTGACTTAAGTACAATAGGACTGGCACTCTAACATTCTATGATTTCAACCTCTCCTCTTAGTCCAGTTTTAGTTTCCGATGCTTCACTTCAGGTTTACTGTATACGTTGGACCTTCTTATTGACGATGAAATACAGAAATTTCATCCGAATTTAATACAAAAGGCACAATGCCGACATAAGTACAAGAGGACTGACACTCTTACTTTGTATGATTTGAACCTCTCCTGTGAGTCCAGTTTTAGATTCCGATACTTCACTTCAGTTTTACTTTATACCTTGGACCTTCGTATTGACGATGAAACACAGAAATTGCATCCGAATTTAATACAAAAGGCACAATGCCGACTTACGTACAAGAGGACTGACACTCTAACTCTCTATGATTTGAACCTCTCCTGTGAGTCCAGTTTTAGATTCCGATGCTTCACTTCAGGACCTTCTTATTGACGATGAAACACAGAAATTGCATCCGAATTTAATACAGAAGCACAATGCCGACTTAAGTACAAGAGGACTGACACACTAACTTTCTATGATTTGAACCTCTCCTGTGAGTCCAGTTTTAGATTCCGATGCTTCACTTTAGGTTTACTGTTTCCCTCCGACCTTCTTATTGACGATGAAACACAGAAATTGCATCCGAATTTAATACAAACGGCACAACGCTTTCTTAAGTACAAGAGGACTGACACTCTAACTTTCTATGATTTGAACCTCTCCTGTGTGTCCAGTTTTAGATTCCGATACTTCACTTCAGTTTTACTGTATACCTTGGACCTTCTTATTGACGATGAAACACAGAAATTGCATCCGAATTGAATACAAAAGGCACAATGCCGACTTAAGTACAAGAGAACTGACACTCTAATTTTCTATGATTTGAACCTCTTCTGTGAGTCCAGTTTTAGATTCTGATGCTTCACTTTCGGTTTACTGTATCCCTTGGACCTTCTTGTTGACGATGAAACACTGAAATGCATCCGAATTTAATACAAAAGGCACAATGCCAACCTAAGTACAAGAGGACTGACACTCTAACTTTCTATGATTTGAACCTCTCCTGTGAGTCCAGTTTTAGATTCTGATGCTTCACTTCAGGTTTACTGTATCCCTTGGACCTTCTTATTGACGATGAAACACAGAAATTGCATCCGAATTTAATACAAAAGGCACAATGCCGACTTAAGTACAAAAGGATTGACACTCTAACTTTCTATGATTTGAACCACTCCTGTGAGTCCAGTTTAAGATTCCGATGCTTCACTTCAGGTTTACTGTATCCCTTGGGCCTTCGTATTGACGATGAAACACAGAAATTGCATCCGAATTTAATACAAAAGGCACAATGCCGACTTAAGTACAAGAGGACTGACACGTTAAATTTCTATGATTTGAACATCTCCTGTGAGTCCAGTTTTAGATTCCGATGCTTCACTTCAGGTTTACTGTATCCCTTGGGCCTTCTTATTGACGATGAAACACAGAAATTGCATCCGAATTTAATACAAAAGGCACAATGCCGACCTAAGTACTAGAGGACTGACACTCTAACTCTCTATGATTTGTACCTCTCCTGTGAGTCCAGTTTTAGATTCCGATGCTTCACTTCGGATTTACTGTATCCCTTGGACCTTCTTGTTGACGATAAGGCACAATGCCGACTTAAGTACAAGAGGACTGACACTCTTATTTTCTATGATTTGAACCTCTCCTGTGAGTCCAGTTTTATATTCCGATGATTCACTTCAAGTTTACTGTATCCCTTGGGTCTTCTTATTGACGATGAAACACTGAAATTGCATCCGAATTTAAAACAAAAGGCACAATGCCGCATTAATTACAAGAGGACTGACATTCTAACTCTCTATGATTTGAACCACTCCTGTGAGTTCGGTTTAGGATTCCGATGCTTCACTTCAGGTTTACTGTATCCCTTGGCTCTTCTTATTGACGATGAAACACTGAAATTGCATCCGAATTTAATACAAAAGGCACAATGCCGCTTTAAGTACAAGAGTACTGACACTCTAACTTTCGACGGTTTGAACCTCTCCTGTGAGTCCAGTTTTAGATTCCGATGCTTTAATTCAGGTTTACTGTATCCCTTGGACCTTCTTATTGACGATGAAACACAGAAATTGTATCCGAATTTAATACAAAAGGCACAATGCCGAATTAAGTACAAGAGGACTGACACACTAACTTTCTATGATTTGAATCTCACCTGTGAGTCCAGTTTTAGATTCCGATGCTTCACTTCAGGTTTTACTGTTGCCCTTGGACCTTCTTATTGACGATGAAACACAGAAATTGCATCCGAATTTAATATAGAAGCACAACGCCGACTTAAGTACAAGAGGAATGACACACTAAATTTCTATGATTTGAACCTCTCCTGTGAGTCCAGTTTTAGATTCCGACGCTTCTCTTCAGGTTTACTGTTTCCCTTGGACCTTCTTATTGACGATGAAACACAGAAATTGCATCCGAATTTAATACAAAAGGCACAATGCTGTCTTACGTACAAGAGGACTGACACTCTAACTTTCTATAATTTGAACCTCTGTTGTGAGTCCAGTTTTAGATTCCGATGTTTCACTTCAGGTATACTGTTTACCTTGGACCTTCTTATTGGCGATGAAACACAAAAATTACATCCGAATTCTCTACAAAAGGCACAATGCTGACTTAAGTACAAGAGGACTGACACTCTAACTTTCTATGCTTTGAACCTCTCCTCTTAGTCCAGTTTTAGATTCCGATGCTTCACTTCAGGTTTACTGTATACCTTGGACCTTCTTATTGACGATGAAACACAGAAATTTCATCCGAATTTAATATAAAAGGCACAATTCCGACATAAGTACAAGAGGACTGCCACTCTAACTTTGTATGATTTGAACCTCTCCTGTGAGTCCAGTTTTAGATTCCGATACTTCACTTCAGTTTTACTGTATACCTTGGACCTTCTTATTGACGATGAAACACAGAAATGGCATCCGAATTTTATACAAAAGGCACAATGCCGACATAAGTACAAGAGGACTGACACACTAATTTTCTATGATTTGAACCTCTCCTGTGAGTCCAGTTTTAGATTCCGATGTTTCACTTCAGGTTTACTGTTTCCCTTGGACCTTCTTATTGACGATGAATCACAGAAATTTCATCCGAATTTAATACAAAAGGCGCAATGCCGACTTAAGTACAGGAGGACTGACACACTAACTTTCTATGATTTGAAACTCTCCTGTGATTCCAGTTTTAGATTCCGATGCTTCACTTCAGGTTTACTGATTCCCTTGGACCTTCTTATTGACGATGAAACACAGAAATTGCATCCGAATTTAATACAAAAGGCACAATGCCGACTTAAGTACAGGAGGACTGACAGTCTAACTTTCTATGATTTGAACCTCTCCTGTGAGTTTAGTTTTAGATTCCGATGCTTCACTTCAGGTTTACTGTATCCCTTGGACCTTCTTATTGACGATGAAACACAGAAATTGCATCCGAATTTAATACAAAAGGCACAATTACGACATAAGTACAAGATGATAGACACTCTAACTTTCTATGATTTGCACCACTCCTGTGAGTGCACTTTAAGATTCCGATGCTTCACCTCAGGTTTACTGTATCCCTTGGGCCTTCTTATTGACGATGAAACATAGAAATTGCATCCGAATTTAAAACAAAAGGCACAATGCCGACTTAAGTACAAGAGGACTGACACTTTAACTTTCTATGATTTGAACCTCTCCTGTGAGTCCAGTTTTAGATTCCGATGCTTCACTTCAGGTTTACTGTATCCCTTGGACCTTCTTATTGACGATGAAACACAGAAATTGCATCCGAATTTAATACAAACGGCACAATACCGACTTAAGTACAAGAGGACTGACACTTAAACTTTCTATGATTTGAACCTCTCCTGTGAGTCCAGTTTTAGATTCCGATGCTTCACTTCAGATTTACTGTATCCCTTGGACCTTCTTATTGACGATAAGGCACAATGCCGACTTAAGTACAAGAGGACTGACACTCTTATTTTCTATGATTTGAACCTCTCCTGTGAGTCCAGATATAGATTCCCATGCTTCACTTCAGGTTTACTGTTTTCTTTGGACCTTGTTATTGACGATGAAACACAGAAATTGCATCCGAATTTAATACGAAAGGCACAATTCTGTCTTAAGTACATGAGGACTGACACACTAACTTTCAATGATTTGAACCTCTCCTGTGAGTCCAGATTTAGATTTTGATGCTTCACTTCAGATTTACTGTTTCCCTTGGACCTTGTTATTGACGATGAAACACAGATATTGCATCCGAATTTAATACAAAAGGCACAATGCTGTCTTAAGTACAAGAGGACTGACACTCTAACTTTCTATGATTTGAACCTCTCCTGTTAGTCCAGTTTAAGATTCCGATGCTTCACTTCTGGTTTACTGTATCCCTTGGACCTTCTTATTGACGATGAAGCACAGAAATTGCATCCGAATTTAATACAAAAGGCCCAATGCCGACTTAAGTACAAGAGGACTGACACTCTAACTTTCTATGATTTGAACCTCTTCTGTGAGTCCAGTTTTAGATTCCGATGCTTCACTTCGGGTTTACTGTTTCCCTTGGACCTTCTTATTGACGATGAAACACAGATATTGCATCCGAATTTAATACAAAAGGCACAATGCCGACTTAAGTACAAGAGGATTGACACTATAACTTTCTATGATTTGAACCACTCCTGTGAGTCCAGTTTAAGATTCCGATGCTTCACTTCAGGTTTACTGTATCCCTTGGGCCTTCTTATTGACGATGAAACACAGAGATTGCATCCGAATTTAATACAAAAGCACAATGCCGACTTAAGTACAAGAGGACTGACACTTTAACTTTCTATGATTTGAACCTCTTCTGTGAGTCCAGTTTTAGATTCCGATGCTTCACTTCGGGTTTACTGTTTCCCTTGGACCTTCTTATTGAAGATGAAACACAGAAATTGCATCCGAATTTAATACAAAAGGCACAATGCAGACTTAAGTACAAGAGGACTGACACACTAACTTTCTATGATTTGAACCTCTCCTGTGGGTCCAGTTTTAGATTCCGATGCTTCACTTCAGATTTACTGTATCCCTTGGACCTTCTTATTGACGATAAGGCACAATGCCGACTTAAGTACAAGAGGACTGAATATCTAACATTCTATGATTTGAACCTCTGCTGTGAGTCCAGTTTTAGATTCCGATGCTTCACTTCCGGTTTACTGTATCCCTTGGACGTTCTTGTTGACGATGAAACACAGAAATTGCATCCGAATTTAATACAAAAGGCACAATGCCGATTTAAGTACAACAGGACTGACACTCTAGCTTTCTATGATTTGAACCTCTCCTGTGAGTCCAGTTTTAGTTTCTTATGCTTCACTTCAGGTTCACTGTATCCCTTGGACCTTCTTATTGACGATGAAACACAGAAATTGCATCCGAATTTAATACAAAAGGCACAATGCCGACTTAAGTACAAGAGGATTGACACTCTAACTTTCTATGATTTGAACCACTCCTGTGAGTCCAGTTTAAGATTCCGATGCTTCACTTCAGGTTTACTGTATTCCTTGGGCCATCTTATTGACGATGAAACACAGAAATTGCATCCGAATTTAATACAAAAGGCACAATGCCGACTTAAGTACAAGAGGACTGACACTTTAACTTTCTATGATTTGAACCTCTCCTGTGAGTCCAGTTTTAGATTCCGATGCTTCACTTCAGGTTTACTGTATCCCTTGGACCTTCTTATTGACGATGAAACACAGAAATTGCATCCGAATTTAATACAAAAGGCACAATGCCGACTTAAGTACAAGAGGACTGACACTTTAACTTTCTACGATTTTAACCACTCCTGTGAGTCCAGTTTAAGATTCCGATGCTTTACTTCAGGTTTACTGTATCCCTTGTCCTTCTTATTGACGATGAAACACAGAAATTGCATCCGAATTTAATACAAAAGGCACAATGCCGACTTACGTACAAGAGGACTGACACTCTAACTCTCTATGATTTGAACCTCTCCTGTGAGTCCAGTTTTAGATTCCGATGCTTCACTTCAGGACCTTCTTATTGACGATGAAACACAGAAATTGCATCCGAATTTAATACAGAAGCACAATGCCGACTTAAGTACAAGAGGACTGACACACTAACTTTCTATGATTTGAACCTCTCCTGTGAGTCCAGTTTTAGATTCCGATGCTTCACTTTAGGTTTACTGTTTCCCTCCGACCTTCTTATTGACGATGAAACACAGAAATTGCATCCGAATTTAATACAAACGGCACAACGCTTTCTTAATTACAAGAGGACTGACACTCTAACTTTCTATGATTTGAACCTCTCCTGTGAGTCCAGTTTTAGATTCCGATACTTCACTTCAGTTTTACTGTATACCTTGGACCTTCTTATTGACGATGAAACACAGAAATTGCATCCGAATTGAATGCAAAAGGCACAATGCCGACTTAAGTACAAGAGAACTGACACTCTAATTTTCTATGATTTGAACCTCTTCTGTGAGTCCAGTTTTAGATTCTGATGCTTCACTTCCGGTTTACTGTATCCCTTGGACCTTCTTGTTGACGATGAAACACAGAAATGCATCCGAATTTAATACAAAAGGCACAATGCCAACCTAAGTACAAGAGGACTGACACTCTAACTTTCTATGATTTGAACCTCTCCTGTGAGTCCAGTTTTAGATTCTGATGCTTCACTTCAGGTTTACTGTATCCCTTGGACCTTCTTATTGACGATGAAACACAGAAATTGCATCCGAATTTAATACAAAAGGCACAATGCCGACTTAAGTACAAGAGGATTGACACTCTAACTTTCTATGATTTGAACCACTCCTGTGAGTCCAGTTTAAGATTCCGATGCTTCACTTCAGGTTTACTGTATCCCTTGGGCCTTCGTATTGACGATGAAACACAGAAATTGCATCCGAATTTAATACAAAAGGCACAATGCCGACTTAAGTACAAGAGGACTGACACGTTAAATTTCTATGATTTGAACCTCTCCAGTGAGTCCAGTTTTAGATTCCGATGCTTCACTTCAGGTTTACTGTATCCCTTGGGCCTTCTTATTGACGATGAAACACAGAAATTGCATCCGAATTTAATACAAAAGGCACAATGCCGACCTAAGTACTAGAGGACTGACACTCTAACTCTCTATGATTTGTGCCTCTCCTGTGAGTCCAGTTTTAGTTTCCGATGCTTCACTTCGGATTTACTGTATCTCTTGGACCTTCTTATTGACGATAAGGCACAATGCCGACTTAAGTACAAGAGGACTGACACTCTTATTTTCTATGATTTGAACCTCTCCTGTGAGTCCAGTTTTATATTCCGATGATTCACTTCAAGTTTACTGTATCCCTTGGGTCTTCTTATTGACGATGAAACACTGAAATTGCATCCGAATTTAAAACAAAAGGCACAATGCCGCATTAGTTACAAGAGGACTGACATTCTAACTCTCTATGATTTGAACCACTCCTGTGAGTTCGGTTTAGGATTCCGATGCTTCACTTCAGGTTTACTGTATCCCTTGGCTCTTCTTATTGACGATGAAACACTGAAATTGCATCCGAATTTAATACAAAAGGCACAATGCCGCTTTAAGTACAAGAGTACTGACACTCTAACTTTCGATGGTTTGAACCTCTCCTGTGAGTCCAGTTTTAGATTCCGATGCTTTAATTCAGGTTTACTGTATCCCTTGGACCTTCTTATTGACGATGAAACACAGAAATTGTATCCGAATTTAATACAAAAGGCACAATGCCGAATTAAGTACAAGAGGACTGACACACTAACTTTCTATGATTTGAATCTCACCTGTGAGTCCAGTTTTAGATTCCGATGCTTCACTCCAGGTTTACTGTTGCCCTTGGACCTTCTTATTGACGATGAAACACAGAAATTGCATCCGAATTTAATATAGAAGCACAATGCCGACTTAAGTACAAGAGGAATGACACACTAACTTTCTATGATTTGAACCTCTCCTGTGAGTCCAGTTTTAGATTCCGACGCTTCACTTCAGGTTTACTGTTTCCCTTGGACCTTCTTATTGACGATGAAACACAGAAATTGCATCCGAATTTAATACAGAAGGCACAATGCTGTCTTAAGTACAAGAGGACTGACACTCTAACTTACTATAATTTGAACCTCTATTGTGAGTCCAGTTTTAGATTCCGATGTTTCACTTCAGGTATACTGTTTACCTTGGACCTTCTTATTGGCGATGAAACACAGAAATTACATCCGAATTCTCTACAAAAGGCACAATGCTGACATAAGTACAAGAGGACTGACACTCTTAACTTTCTATGCTTTGAACCTCTCCTCTTAGTCCAGTTTTAGATTCCGATGCTTCACTTCAGGTTTACTGTATACCTTGGACCTTCTTATTGACGATGAAACACAGAAATTTCATCCGAATTTAATATAAAAGGCACAATGCCGACATAAGTACAAGAGGACTGACACACTAATTTTCTATGATTTGAACCTCTCCTGTGAGTCCAGTTTTAGATTCCGATGTTTCACTTCAGGTTTACTGTTTCCCTTGGACCTTCTTATTGACGATGAATCACAGAAATTTCATCCGAATTTAATACAAAAGGCGCAATGCCGACTTAAGTACAGGAGGACTGACACACTAACTTTCTATGATTTGAAACTCTCCTGTGATTCCAGTTTTAATTTCCGATGCTTCACTTCAGGTTTACTGAATCCCTTGGACCTTCTTATTGACGATGAAACACAGAAATTGCATCCGAATTTAATACAAAAGGCACAATGCCGACTTAAGTACAGGAGGACTGACACTCTAACTTTCTATGATTTGAACCTCTCCTGTGAGTTTAGTTTTAGATTCCGATGCTTCACTTCAGGTTTACTGTATCCCTTGGACCTTCTTATTGACGATGAAACACAGAAATTGCATCCGAATTTAATACAAAAGGCACAATTACGACATAAGTACAAGATGATTGACACTCTAACTTTCTATGATTTGCACCTCTCCTGTGAGTGCACTTTAAGATACCGATGCTTCACTTCAGGTTTACTGTATCCCATGGGCCTTCTTATTGACGATGAAACATAGAAATTGCATCCGAATTTAATAAAAAAGGCACAATGCCGACTTAAGTACAAGAGGACTGACACTTTAACTTTCTATGATTTGAACCTCTCCTGTGAGTCCAGTTTTAGATTCCGATGCTTCACTTCAGGTTTACTGTATCCCTTGGACCTTCTTATTGACGATGAAACACAGAAATTGCATCCGAATTTAATACAAAAGGCACAATACCGACTTAAGTACAAGAGGACTGACACTTAAACTTTCTACGATTTGAACCTCTCCTGTGAGTCCAGATATAGATTCCCATGCTTTACTTCAGGTTTACTGTTTTCTTTGGACCTTGTTATTGACGATGAAACACAGAAATTGCATCCGAATTTAATACGAAAGGCACAATTCTGTCTTAAGTACATGAGGACTGACACACTAACTTTCAATGATTTGAACCTCTCCTGTGAGTCCAGATTTAGATTCCGATGCTTCACTTCAGGTTTGCTGTTTCCCTTGGACCTTGTTATTGACGATGGAACACAGATATTGCATCCGAATTTAATACAAAAGGCACAATGCTGTCTTAAGTACAAGCGGACTGACACTCTAACTTTCTATGATTTAAACCTCTCCTGTTAGTCCAGTTTAAGATTCCGATGCTTCACTTCTGGTTTAATGTATCCCTTGGACCTTCTTATTGACGATGAAGCACAGAAATAGCATCCGAATTTAATACAAAAGGCCCAATGCCGACTTAAGTACAAGAGGACTGACACTCTAACTTTCTATGATTTGAACCTCTCCTGTGAGTCCAGTTTTAGATTCCGATGCTTCACTTCAGGTTCACTGTATCCCTTGGATCTTCTTATTGACGATGAAACACAGATATTGCATCCGAATTTAATACAAAAGGCACAATGCCGACTTAAGTACAAGAGGATTGACACTATAACTTTCTATGATTTGAACCACTCCTGTGAGTCCAGTTTAAGATTCCGATGCTTCACTTCAGGTTTACTGTATCCCTTGGGCCTTCTTATTGACGATGAAACACAGAGATTGCATCTGAATTTAATACAAAAGCACAATGCCGACTTAAGTACAAGAGGACTTACACTTTAACTTTCTATGATTTGAACCTCTCCTGTGAGTCCAGTTTTAGATTCCGATGCTTCACTTCAGGTTTACTGTATCCCTTGGACCTTCTTATTGACGATGAAACACAGAAATTGCATACGAATTTAATACAAAAGGCACAATGCCGACTTAAGTACAAGAGGACTGACACTCTAACTTTCTACAATTTGAACCACTCCTATGAGTCCAGTTTAAGATTCCGATGCTTCACTTCAGGTTTACTGTATCCCTAGGGCCTCCTTATTGACGATGAAACACAGAAATTGCATCCGAATTTAATACAAAAGGCACAATGCCGACTTAAGTACAAGAGGACTGACACTCTAACTCTCTATGATTTGAACCTCTCCTGTGAGTCCAGTTTTAGATTCCGATGCTTCACTTCGGATTTACTGTATCCCTTGGAGCTTCTTATTGACGATAAGGCACAATGCCGACTTAAGTACAAGAGGACTGACACTCTTATTTTCTATGATTTGAACCTCTCCTGTGAGTCCAGTTTTAGATTCCGATGCTTCACTTCAGGTTTACTGTATCCCTTGGGTCTTCTTATTGACGACGAAACACTGAAATTGCATCCGAATTTAAAACAAAAGGCACAATGCCGCTTTAAGTACAAGAGGACTGACACGCTAACTCTCTATGATTTGAACCACTCCTGTGAATCCGGTTTAAGATTCCGATGCTTCACTTCAGGTTTACTGTATCCCTTGGGTCTTCTTATTGACGATGAAACACTGAAATTGCATCCGAATTTAATACAAAAGGCACAATGCCGCTTTAAGTACAAGAGGCCTGACACTCTAACTCTCTATGATTTGAACCTCTCCTGTGAGTCCAGTTTTAGATTCCGATGCTTCCCTTCAGGACCTTCTTATTGACGATGAAACACAGAAATTGCATCTGAATTTAATACAGAAGCACAATGCCGACTTAAGTACAAGAGGACTGACACACTAACTTTCTATGATTTGAACCTCTCCTGTGAGTCCAGTTTTAGATTCCGATGCTTCACTTTAGGTGTACTGTTTCCCTTCGACCTTCTTATTGACGATGAAACACAGAAATTGCATCTGAATTTAATACAAAAGGCACAATGCTTTCTTAAGTACAAGAGGACTGACACTCTAACTTTCTATGAGTTGAACCTCTCCTGTGAGTCCAGTTTTAGAATCCGATACTTCACTTCAGTTTTACTGTATACCTTGACCTTCTTATTGACGAGGAAACACAGAAATTGCATCCGTATTTAATACAAAAGGCACAATGCCGACTTAAGTACAAGAGGACTGACACTCTAATTTTCTATGATTTGAACCTCTCCTGTGAGTCCAGTTTTAGATTCCGATGCTTCACTTAAGGTTTACTGTTTCCCTTGGACCTTCTTATTGACGATGAAACACAGAAATTGCATCCGAATTTAATACAAAAGGCACAATGCTGTCTTAAGTACAAGAGGACTGACACTCTAACTTTCTATGATTTGAACGTCTGTTGTGAGTCCAGTTTTAGATTCCGATGCTTCACTTCAGGTATACTGTTTTCCTTGGACCTTCTTATTGGCGATGAAACACAGAAATTGCATCCGAATTTTCTACAAAAGGCACAATGCTGACTTAAGTACAAGAGGACTGACACTCTAACTTTCTATGATTTGAACCTCTCCTCTTAGTCCAGTTTTAGATTCCGATGCTTCACTTCATTTTTAATGAATACCTTGGACCTTCTTACTGACGATGAAACACAGAAATTGCATCCGAATTTAATATAAAAGGCACAATGCCGACTTAAGTACAAGAGGACTGGCACTCTAACTTTGTATGATTTGAACCTCTCCTGTGAGTCCAGTTTTAGATTCCGATACTTCACTTCAGTTTTACTGTATACCTTGGACCTTCTTATTGACGATGAAACACAGAAATTGCATCCGAATTTAATACAAAAGGCACAATGCCGACTTAAGTACAAGAGGACTGACAAACTAATTTTCTATGATTTGAACCTCTCCTGTGAGTGCAGTTTTAGATACCGATGCTTCACTTCAGGTTTACAGTTTCCCTTGGACCTTCTTATTGACGATGAATCACAGAAATTTCATCCGAATTTAATACAAAAGGCGCAATGCCGACTTAAGTACAGGAGGACTGACACACTAACTTTCTATGATTTGAACCTCTCCTGTGAGTCCAGTTTTAGATTCCGATGCTTCACTTCAGGTTTACTGAATCCCTTGGACCTTCTTATTGACGATGAAACACAGAAATTGCATCCGAATTTAATATAAAAGGCACAATGCCGACTTAAGTACAGGAGGACTGACACTCTAACTTTCTATGATTTGAACCTCTCCTGTGAGTTTAGTTTCAGATTCCGATGCTTCACTTCAGGTTTACTGTATCCTTTGGACCTTCTTATTGACGATGAAACACAGAAATTGCATCCGAATTTAATACAAACGGCACAATGCCGACATAAGTACAAGAGGATTGACACTCTAAGTTTCTATGATATGAACCACTCCTGTGAGTGCACTTTAAGATTCCGATGCTTAACTTCAGGTTTACTGTATCCCTTGGGCCTTCTTATTGACGATGAAACACAGAAATTGCATCCGAATTTAATACAAAAGGCACAATGCCGACTTAAGTACAAGAGGACTGACACTTTAACTTTCTATGATTTGAACCTCTCCTGTGAGTCCAGTTTTAGATTCCGATGCTTCACTTCAGGTTTACTGTATCCCTTGGACCTTCTTATTGACGATGAAACACAGAAATTGCATCCGAATTTAATACAAAAGGCACAATGCCGACTTAAGTACAAGAGGACTGACACTCTAACTTTCTATGATTTGAACCTCTCCTGTGAGTTCAGTTTTAGATTCCGATGCTTCACTTCAGATTTACTGTATCCCTTGGACCTTCTTATTGACGATAAGGCACAATGCCGACTTAAGTACAAGAGGACGTACACTCTTATTTTCTATGATTTGAACCTCTCGTGTGAGTCCAGATATAGATTCCCATGCTTCACTTCAGGTTTACTGTTTTCCTTGGACCTTGTTATTGACGATGAAACACAGAAATTGCATCCGAATTTAATACAAAGGCACAATTCTGTCTTAAGTACATGATGACTGACACACTAACTTTCAATGATTTGAACCTCTCCTGTGAGTCCAGATTTAGATTCCGATGCTTCACTTCAGGTTTACTGTTTCCCTTGGACCTTGTTACTGACGATGAAACACAGATATTGCATCCGAATTTAATACAAAAGGCACAATGCTGTCTTAAGGACAAGAGGACTGACACTCTAACTTTCTATGATTTGAACCTCTCCTGTTAGTCCAGTTTAAGGTTCCGATGCTTCAATTTAGGTTTACTGTATCCCTTGGACCTTCTTATTGACGATGAGGCACAGAAATTGCATCCGAACTTATTACAAAAGGCCCAATGCCGACTTAAGTGCAAGAGGACTGACACTCTAACTTTCTATGATTTGAACCTCTCCTGTGAGTCCAGTTTTAGATTCCGATGCTTCACTTCAGGTTTACTGTATCCCTTGGACTTTCTTATTGTCGATGAAACACAGAAATTGCATCCGAATTTAATACAAAAGGCACAATGCCGACGTAAGTACAAGAGGACTGACACTTTAACTTTCTATGATTTGAACCTCTCCTGTGAGTCCAGTTTTAGATTCCGATGCTTCACTTCAGGTTTACTGTATCCCTTGGACCTTGTTATTGACGATGAAACACAGAAAATGCATCCGAATTTAATACAAAAGGCACAATGCCAACTTAAGTACAAGAGGACTGACACTCTAACTTTCTATGATTTGAACCACTCCTGTGAGTCCAGTTTAAGATTCCGATGCTTCACTTCAGGTTTACTGTATCCCTTGGGCCTTCTTATTGACGATGAAACACAGAAATTGCATCCGAATTTAATACAAAAAGGACAATGCCGACTTAAGTACAAGAGGACTGACACTCTAACTCGCTATGATTTGAACCTCTCCTTTGAGTCTAGTTTTAGATTCCGATGCTTCACTAAAGGTTTACTGTATCCCTTGCACCTTCTTTTGACGATGAAAGAGAAATTGCCTCCGAATTTAATACAAAAGGCACAATGCCGACTTAAGTACAAGAGGACTGACACTTCAGGTTTAATGTATCCCTTGGACCCTCTTATTGACGATGAAACACAGAAATTGCATCCGAATTTAATACAAAAGCAAAATGCTGACTTAAGTACAAGAGGACTGACACTCTTACTTTCTATGATTTGAACCTCTCCTGTTAGTCCAGTTTTAGATTCCGATGCTTCACTTCAGGTTTACTGTATACCTTGGACCTTCTTATTGACGATGAAACACAGAAATTGCATCCGAATTTAATACAAAAGGCACAATGCCGACTTAAGTACAAGAGGACTGACACTCTAACTTTCTATGATTTGAACCACTCCAGTGAGTCCAGTTTAAGATTCCGATGCTTCACTTCAGGTTTACTGTATCCCTTGGGCCTTCTTATTGACGATGAAACACAGAAATTGCATCCGAATTTAATACAAAAGGCACAATGCCGACTTAAGTACAAGAGGACTGACACTCTAACTCTCTATGATTTGAACCTCTCCTGTGAGTCCAGTTTTAGATTCTGATGCTTCACTTCAGGTTTACTGTATCCCTTGGACCTTCTTTTTGACGATGAAACACAGAAATTGCATCCGAATTTAATACAAAAGGCACAATGCCGACTTAAGTACAAGAGGACTGACTCTCTAATTTTCGATGATTTGAACCTCTCCTGTGAGTCCAGTTTTAGATTCCGATGATTTAATTCAGGTTTACTGTATCCCTTGGACCTTCTTATTGACGATGAAAAACAGAAATTGCATCCGCACTTAATACAAAAGGCACAATGCGGACTTAAGTACAACAGGACTGACACTCTAAGTTTCTATG
This sequence comes from Schistocerca serialis cubense, assembly GCF_023864345.2. NCBI lineage: Eukaryota > Metazoa > Arthropoda > Insecta > Orthoptera > Acrididae > Schistocerca > Schistocerca serialis. The sequence continues at coordinate 88,383,781 of NC_064645.1, forward strand.
ATTTGAACCTCTCCTGTGAGTCCAGTTTTAGATTCCGATGCTTCACTTCAGGTTTTCTGTATCCCTTGGACCTTCTTATTGAAGATAAAACACAGAAATTGCATCCGAATTTAATACAAAAGGCACAATGCTGTCTTAAGTACAAGAAGACTGACACTCTAACTTTATATGATTTGAACCTCTGCTGTGAGTCCACTTTTAGATTCCGATGCTTCACTTCAGGTATACTGTTTACCTGGACCTTCTTATTGTCGATGAAACAGAGAAATTGCATCCGAATTTAATACAAAAGGCACAATGCTGACGTAAGTACAAGAGGACTGACACTCTAACTTTCTATGATTTGAACCTCTCCTGTTAGTCCAGTTTTAGATTCCGATGCTTCACTTCAGGTTTACTTTATACCTTGGACCTTCATATTGACGATGAAACACAGAAATTGCATCCGAATTTAATACAAAAGCACAATGCCGACATAAGTACAAGAGGACTGACACTCTAACTTTCTATGATTTGAACCGCTCCTGAGAGTCCAGTTTTAGATTCCGATGCTTCACTTCAGTTTTGCTGTATACCTTGGACCTTCGTATTGACGATGAAACACAGAAATTGCATCCGAATTTAATACAAAAGGCACAATGCCGACTTATGTACAAGAGGACTGACACACTAACTTTCTATTATTTGAACCTCTCCTGTGGGTTCAGTTTTAGATTCCGATGCTTCACTTCAGGTGTACTGTATCCCTTGGACCTACTTATTGACGATAAGGCACAATGCCGAAATAAGTACAAGAGGACTGACACTCTAACTTTCTATGATTTGAACGTCTGCTGTGAGTCCAGTCTTATATTCCGATGCTTCACTTCAGATTTACTGTATCGCTTGGACATTCTTATTGACGATAAGGCACAATGCCGACTTAAGTACAAGAGGACAGACACTCTAACTTTCGAAGTTTTGAACCTCTGCTGTGAGTCCAGTTTTAGATTCCGATGCTTCTCTTCAGGTTTCTGTATCCCTTGGACCTTCTTATTGACGTTGAAACACAGAAATTGCATCCGAATTTAATACAAAAGGCACAATGCCGACTTAAGTGCAAGAGGACTGACACACTAACTTTGTATGATTTGAACCTCTCCTGTGAGTCCAGTTTTAGATTTCGATCCTTCACTTCAGATTTACTGTATCCCTTGGACCTTCTTATTGACGATAAGGCACAATGCCGACTTAAGTACAAGAGGACTGACACTCTAACTTTCTATCATTTGAACCACTCCTGTGAGTCCAGTTTAAGCTTCCGATGCTTCACTTCAGGTTTACTGTATCGCTTGGGCCTTCTTATTGACGATGAAACACAGAAATTGCATCCGAATTTAATAGAAAAGGCACAATGCCGACTTAAGTACAAGAGGACTGACACTCTAACTCTTTATGATTTGAACCTCTCCTGTGAGTCCAGTTTTAGATTCTGATGCTCCACTTCAGGTTTACTGTATCCCTTGGACCTTATTTTTGACGATGAAACACAGAGATTGCATCCGAATTTAAAACAAAAGGCACAATGCCGACTTAAGTACAAGAGGACTGACACTCTAACTTTCGATGATTTGAACCTCTCCTGTGAGTCCAGTTTTAGATTCCGATGCTTTAATTCAAGTTTACTGTATCCCTTGAACCTTCGTATTGACGATGAAACACAGAAATTGCATCCGAATTTAATACAAAAGGCACAATGCCGACTTAAGTACAAGAGGACTGACACAGTAACTTTCTATGATTTGAACCTCTCCTGTGAGTCCAGTTTTAGATTCCGATGCTTCACTTCTGGTTTACTGTTTCCCTTGGACCTTCTTATTGACGATGAAACACATAAATTGCATCCGAATTTAATACAAAAGGCACAATGCCGACTTAAGTACAAGAGGACTGACACACTAACTTTCTATGAATTGAACCTCTCCTGTGAGTCCAGTTTTAGATTCCGATGCTTCACTTCCAGTTTACTGTTTCCCTTGGACCTTCTTATTGACGATGAAACACAGAAATTGCATCCGAATTTAATACAAAAGGCACAATGCCGACTTAAGTACAAGAGGATTGACACTTTAACTTTCTATGATTTGAACGTCTCCTGTGAGTCCAGTTTTAGATTCCGATGCTTCACTTCAGGTTTACTGTATCACTTGGACCTTCTTGTTGACGATGAAACACAGGAAATGCATCCGAATTTAATACAAAAGGCACAATGCCGACTTAAGTACAAAAGGACTGACACTCTAACTCTTTATGATTTGAACCTCTCCTGTGAGTCCAGTTTTAGATTCCAATGCTTCACTTCAGGTTAACTGTATCCCTTGGACCTTCTTTTTGACGATGAAACACAGAAATTGCAACCGAAATTAATACAAAAGGCACAATGCCGATTTAAGTACAAGAGGACTGACACTTTAACTTTCCATGATTTGAACCTCTCCTGTGAGTCCAGTTTTAGATTCCGATGCTTCACTTCCGGTTTACTGTATCCCTTGGACCTTCTTATTGACGATGAAACACAGAAATTGCATCCGAATTTAATACAAAAGGCACAATGCTGACTTAAGTACAAGAGGACTGTCACTCTTACTTTCTATGATTTGAACCTCTCCCGTTAGTCCAGTTTTACATTCCGATGCTTCACTTCAGGTTTACTGTATACCTTGGACCTTCTTATTGAATATGAAACACAGAAATTGCATCCGAATTTAAAACAAAAGGCACAATGCCGACATAAGTACAAGAGGACTAACCCTCTAACATTCTATGATTTGAACCTCTCCTGTGAGTCCAGTTTTAGATTCTGATGCTTCACTTCAGGTGTACTGTATCCCTTGGACCTACTTATTGACGATAAGGCACAATGCCGAAATAAGTACAAGAGGACTGACACTCTAACTTTCTATGATTTGAACCTCTGCTGTGAGTCCAGTCTTATATTCCGATGCTTCACTTCAGGTTTACTGTATCCCTTGGACCTTTTTATTGACGATGAAACATAGAAATTGCGTCCGAATTTAATACAAAAGGCACAATGCCGACTTAAGTACAAGAGGACTGACACACTAACTTTCTATGATTTGAACCTCTCCTGTGAGTCCAGTTTTAGATTACGATGCTTCACTTCAGGTTTACCGTTTCCCTTGGACCTTCTTATTGACGATGAATCACAGAAATTGCATCCGAATTTAATACAAAAGGCGCAATGCCGACTTAAGTACAAGAGGACTGACACACTAACTTTCTATTATTTGATTCTCTCCTGTGACCCAGTTTTAGATTCCGATGCTTCACTTCAGATTTACTGTATCCCTTGGACATTCTTATTGACGATAAGGCACAATGCCGACTTAAGTACAAGAGGACAGACACTCTAACTTTCAATGTTTTGAACCTCTGCTGTGAGTCCAGTTTTAGATTCCGATGCTTCTCTTCAGGTTTCTGTATCCCTTTGACCTTCTTATTGACGTTGAAACACAGAAATTGCATCCGAATTTAATACAAAAGGCACAATGCTGACTTAAGTACAAGAGGACTGACACACTAACTTTCTATGATTTGAACCTCTCCTGTGAGTCCAGTTTTAGATTTCGATGCTTCACTTCAGATTTACTGTATCCCTTGGACCTTCTTATTGACGATAAGGCACAATGCCGACTTAAGTACAAGAGGACTGACACTCTAACTCCCTATGATTTGAACCTCTCCTGTGAGTCCAGTTTTAGATTCTGATGCTTCACTTCAGGTTTACTGTATCCCTTGGACCTTATTTTTGACGATGAAACACAGAGATTGCATCCGAATTTAAAACAAAAGGCACAATGCCGACTTAAGTACAAGAGGACTGACACTCTAACTTTCGATGATTTGAACCTCTCCTGTGAGTGCAGTTTTAGATTCCGATGCTTTAATTCAGGTTTACTGTATCCCTTGAACCTTCTTATTGACGATGAAACACAGAAATTGCATCCGAATTTAATACAAAAGGCACAATGCCGACTTAAGTACAAGAGGACTGACACAGTAACTTTCTATGATTTGAACCTCTCCTGTGAGTCCAGTTTTAGATTCCGATGCTTCACTTCTGGTTTACTGTTTCCCTTGGACCTTCTTATTGACGATGAAACACATGAATTGCATCCGAATTTAATACAAAAGGCACAATGCCGACTTAAGTACAAGAGGACTGACACACTAACTTTCTATGAATTGAACCTCTCCTGTGAGTCCAGTTTTAGATTCCGATGCTTCACTTCCAGTTTACTGTTTCCCTTGGACCTTCTTATTGACGATGAAACACAGAAATTGCATCCGAATTTAATACAAAAGGCACAATGCCGACTTAAGTACAAGAGGATTGACACTTTAACTTTCTATGATTTGAACGTCTCCTGTGAGTCCAGTTTTAGATTCCGATGCTTCACTTCAGGTTTACTGTATCACTTGGACCTTCTTGTTGACGATGAAACACAGAAACTGAATCCGAATTTAATACAAAAGGCACAATGCCGACTTAAGTACAAAAGGACTGACACTCTAACTCTTTATGATTTGAACCTCTCCTGTGAGTCCAGTTTTAGATTCCGATGCTTTAATTCAAGTTTACTGTATCCCTTGAACCTTCTTATTGACGATGAAACACAGAAATTGCATCCGAATTTAATACAAAAGGCACAATGCCGACTTAAGTACAAGAGGACTGACACAGTAACTTTCTATGATTTGAACCTCTCCTGTGAGTCCAGTTTTAGATTCCGATGCTTCACTTCTGGTTTACTGTTTCCCTTGGACCTTCTTATTGACGATGAAACACATAAATTGCATCCGAATTTAATACAAAAGGCACAATGCCGACTTAAGTACAAGAGGACTGACACACTAACTTTCTATGAATTGAACCTCTCCTGTGAGTCCAGTTTTAGATTCCGATGCTTCACTTCCAGTTTACTGTTTCCCTTGGACCTTCTTATTGACGATGAAACACAGAAATTGCATCCGAATTTAATACAAAAGGCACAATGCCGACTTAAGTACAAGAGGATTGACACTTTAACTTTCTATGATTTGAACGTCTCCTGTGAGTCCAGTTTTAGATTCCGATGCTTCACTTCAGGTTTACTGTATCACTTGGACCTTCTTGTTGACGATGAAACACAGGAAATGCATCCGAATTTAATACAAAAGGCACAATGCCGACTTAAGTACAAAAGGACTGACACTCTAACTCTTTATGATTTGAACGTCTCCTGTGAGTCCAGTTTTAGATTCCAATGCTTCACTTCAGGTTAACTGTATCCCTTGGACCTTCTTTTTGACGATGAAACACAGAAATTGCAACCGAAATTAATACAAAAGGCACAATGCCGATTTAAGTACAAGAGGACTGACACTTTAACTTTCCATGATTTGAACCTCTCCTGTGAGTCCAGTTTTAGATTCCGATGCTTCACTTCCGGTTTACTGTATCCCTTGGACCTTCTTATTGACGATGAAACACAGAAATTGCATCCGAATTTAATACAAAAGGCACAATGCTGACTTAAGTACAAGAGGACTGTCACTCTTACTTTCTATGATTTGAACCTCTCCCGTTAGTCCAGTTTTACATTCCGATGCTTCACTTCAGGTTTACTGTATACCTTGGACCTTCTTATTGAATATGAAACACAGAAATTGCATCCGAATTTAAAACAAAAGGCACAATGCCGACATAAGTACAAGAGGACTAACCCTCTAACATTCTATGATTTGAACCTCTCCTGTGAGTCCAGTTTTAGATTCTGATGCTTCACTTCAGGTGTACTGTATCCCTTGGACCTACTTATTGACGATAAGGCACAATGCCGAAATAAGTACAAGAGGACTGACACTCTAACTTTCTATGATTTGAACCTCTGCTGTGAGTCCAGTCTTATATTCCGATGCTTCACTTCAGGTTTACTGTATCCCTTGGACCTTTTTATTGGCGATGAAACATAGAAAAAGCGTCCGAATTTAATACAAAAGGCACAATGCCGACTTAAGTACAAGAGGACTGACACACTAACTTTCTATGATTTGAACCTCTCCTGTGAGTCCAGTTTTAGATTACGATGCTTCACTTCAGGTTTACCGTTTCCCTTGGACCTTCTTATTGACGATGAATCACAGAAATTGCATCCGAATTTAATACAAAAGGCGCAATGCCGACTTAAGTTCAAGAGGACTGACACACTAACTTTCTATTATTTGATTCTCTCCTGTGACCCAGTTTTAGATTCCGATGCTTCACTTCAGATTTACTGTATCCCTTGGACATTCTTATTGACGATAAGGCACAATGCCGACTTAACTACAAGAGGACAGACACTCTAACTTTCAATGTTTTGAACCTCTGCTGTGAGTCCAGTTTTAGATTCCGATGCTTCTCTTCAGGTTTCTGTATCCCTTTGACCTTCTTATTGACGTTGAAACACAGAAATTGCATCCGAATTTAATACAAAAGGCACAATGCCGACTTAAGTACAAGAGGACTGACACACTAACTTTCTATGATTTGAACCTCTCCTGTGAGTCCAGTTTTAGATTTCGATGCTTCACTTCAGATTTACTGTATCCCTTGGACCTTCTTATTGACGATAAGGCACAATGCTGACTTAAGTACAAGAGGACTGACACTCTAACTCCCTATGATTTGAACCTCTCCTGTGAGTCCAGTTTTAGATTCTGATGCTTCACTTCAGGTTTACTGTATCCCTTGGACCTTATTTTTGACGATGAAACACAGAGATTGCATCCGAATTTAAAACAAAAGGCACAATGCCGACTTAAGTACAAGAGGACTGACACTCTAACTTTCGATGATTTGAACCTCTCCTGTGAGTGCAGTTTTAGATTCCGATGCTTTAATTCAGGTTTACTGTATCCCTTGAACCTTCTTATTGACGATGAAACACAGAAATTGCATCCGAATTTAATACAAAAGGCACAATGCCGACTTAAGTACAAGAGGACTGACACAGTAACTTTCTATGATTTGAACCTCTCCTGTGAGTCCAGTTTTAGATTCCGATGCTTCACTTCTGGTTTACTGTTTCCCTTGGACCTTCTTATTGACGATGAAACACATGAATTGCATCCGAATTTAATACAAAAGGCACAATGCCGACTTAAGTACAAGAGGTCTGACACACTAACTTTCTATGAATTGAACCTCTCCTGTGAGTCCAGTTTTAGATTCCGATGCTTCACTTCCAGTTTACTGTTTCCCTTGGACCTTCTTATTGACGATGAAACACAGAAATTGCATCCGAATTTAATACAAAAGGCACAATGCCGACTTAAGTACAAGAGGATTGACACTTTAACTTTCTATGATTTGAACGTCTCCTGTGAGTCCAGTTTTAGATTCCGATGCTTCACTTCAGGTTTACTGTATCACTTGGACCTTCTTGTTGACGATGAAACACAGAAACTGAATCCGAATTTAATACAAAAGGCACAATGCCGACTTAAGTACAAAAGGACTGACACTCTAACTCTTTATGATTTGAACCTCTCCTGTGAGTCCAGTTTTAGATTCCGATGCTTCACTTCAGGTTTACTGTATCCCTTGGACCTTCTTATTGACGATGAAACACAGAAATTGCATCCGAATTTAATACAAAAGGCACAATGCTGACTTAAGTACAAGAGGACTGTCACTCTTACTTTCTATGATTTGAACCTCTCCCGTTAGTCCAGTTTTACATTCCGATGCTTCACTTCAGGTTTACTGTATACCTTGGACCTTCTTATTGAATATGAAACACAGAAATTGCATCCGAATTTAAAACAAAAGGCACAATGCCGACATAAGTACAAGAGGACTAACCCTCTAACATTCTATGATTTGAACCTCTCCTGTGAGTCCAGTTTTAGATTCCGATGCTACAATTCAGGTTTACTGTATCCCTTGGACCTTCTTATTGACGATGAAGCACAGAAATTGCATCCGAATTTAATACAAAGGGCCCAATGCCGATTTAAGTACAAGAGGACTGACATTCTAACTTTCTATGATTTGAACCTCTCCTGTGAGTCCAGTTTTAGATTCCGAAGCTTCACTTCAGGTTTACTGTATCCCTTGGACTTTCTTATTGTCGATGAAACACAGAAATTGCATCCGAATTTAATACAAAAGGCACAATGCCGAGTTAAGTACAAGGGGACTGACACTCTAACTTTCTATGATTTGAACCTCTCCTGTGAGTCCAGTTTTAGATTCAGATGCTTCACTTCAGGTTTACTGTATCCCTTGGACCTTCTTTTTGACGATGAAACACAGAAATTGCATCCGAATTGAATACAAAAGGCACAATGCCGATTTAAGTACAAGAGGACTGACACTTTAACTTTCCATGATTTGAACCTCTCCTGTGAGTCCAGTTTTAGATTCCGATGCTTCACTTCAGGTTTTCTGTATCCCTTGGACCTTCTTATTGACGATGAAACACAGAAATTGCATCCGAATTTTATACAAAAGGCACAATGCTGTCTTAAGTACAAGAAGACTGACACTCTAACTTTATATGATTTGAACCTCTGCTGTGAGTCCAGTTTGAGATTCCGATGCTTCACTTCAGGTATACTGTTTACCTTGGACCTTCTTAACGGCGATGAAACAGAGAAATTGCATCCGAATTTAATACAAAAGGCACAATGCTGACTTAAGTACAAGAGGACTGACACTCTAACTTTCTATGATTTGAACCTCTCCTGTTAGTCCAGTTTTAGATTCCGATGCTTCACTTCAGGTTTACTTTATACCTTGGACCTCCTTATTGACGATGAAACACAGAAATTGCATCCGAATTTAATACAAAAGCACAATGCTGACATAAGTACAAGAGGACTGACACTCTAACTTTCTATGATTTGAACCTCTCCTGTGAGTCCAGTTCTAGATTCCGATGCTTCACTTCAGTTTTAATGTATACCTTGGACCTTCGTATTGACGATGAAACACAGAAATTACATCCGAATTTAATACAAAAGGCACAATGCCGACTTAAGTACAAGAGGACTGACACTCTAACTTTCTATGATTTGAACCTCTCCTGTGTGTCCAGTTTTAGTTTCCGATGCTTCACATCAGGTTTACTGTTTCCCTTGGACCTTCTTATTGACGATGAAACACAGAAATTGCATCCGAATTTAATACAAAAGGCACAATGCCGACTTATGTACAAGAGGACTGACACACTAACTTGCTATGATTTGAACCTCTCCTGTGGGTTCAGTTTTAGATTCCGATGCTTCACTTCAGGTGTACTGTATCCCTTGGACCTACTTATTGACGATAAGGCACAATGCCGAATTAAGTACAAGAGGACTGACACACTAACTTTCTATGATGTGAACCTCTGCTGTGAGTCCAGTCTTATATTCCGATGCTTCACTTCAGGTTTACTGTATCCCTTGGACCTTCTTATTGACGATGAAACATAGAAATTGCGTCCGAATTTAATACAAAAGGCACAATGCCGACTAAAGTACAAAAGGACTGACACTCTAACTTTCTATGATTTGAACCTCTCGTGTGAGTCCAGTTTTAGATTACGATGCTTCACTTCAGGTTTACCGTTTCCCTTGGACCTTCTTATTGACGATGAATCACAGAAATTGCATCCGAATTTAATACAAAAGGCGCAATGCTGACTTAAGTACAGGAGGACTGACACACTAACTTTCTATGATTTGAACCTCTCCTGTGAGTCCAGTTTTGGATTCCGATGCTTCACTTCAAATTTACTGTATCCCTTGGACCTTCTTATTGACGATAAGGCACAATTCCAACCTAATTACAAGAGGACTGACACTCTAACTTTCTATGATTTGAACCTCTGCTGTGAGTCCAGTTTTAGATTCCGATGCTTTTCTTCAGGTTTCTGTATCCCTTGGACCTTCTTATTGACGTTGAAACACAGAAATTGCATCCGAATTTAATACAAAAGGCACAATGCCGACTTAAGTACAAGAGGACTGACACACTAACTTTCTATGATTTGAACCTCTCCTGTGAGTCCAGTTTTAGATTCCGATGCTTCTCTTCAGGTTTCTGTATCTCTTGGACCTTCTTATTGACGTTGAAACACAGAAATTGCATCCGAATTTAATACAAAAGGCACAATGCCGACTTAAGTACAAGAGGACTGACACACTAACTTTCTATGATTTGAACCTCTCCTGTGAGTCCAGTTTTGGATTCCGATGCTTCACTTCAGATTTACTGTATCCCTTGGACCTTCTTATTGACGATAAGGCACAAGGCCGACTTAAGTACAAGAGGACTGACACTCTAACTTTCTATGATTTGAACCACTCCTGTGAGTCCAGTTTAAGCTTCCGATGCTTCACTTCAGGTTTACTGTATCCCTTGGGCCTTCTTATTGACGATGAAACACAGAAATTGCATCCGAATTTAATACAAAAGGCACAATGCCGACTTAAGTACAAGAGGACTGACACTCTAACTCTCTATGATTTGAACCTCTCCTGTGAGTCCAGTTTTAGATTCTGATGCTTCACATCAGGTTCACTGTATCCCTTGGACCTTATTTTTGACGATGAAACACAGAGATTGCATCCGAATTTAAAACAAATAGCACAATGCCGACTTAAGTACAAGAGGACTGACACTCTAACTTTCGATGATTTGAAACTCTCCTGTGAGTCCAGTTTCAGATTCCGATGCTTTAATTCAGGTTTACTGTATCCCTTGAACCTTCTTATTGACGATCAAACACAGAAATTGCATCCGAATTTAATACAAAAGGCACAATGCCGACTTAAGTACAAGAGGACTGACACACTAACTTTCTATGATTTGAACCTCTCCTGTGAGTCCAGTTTTAGATTCCAATGCTTCACTTCTGGTTTACTGTTTCCCTTGGACCTTCTTATTGACGATGAAACACAGAAATTGCATCCGAATTTAATACAAAAGGCACAATGCAGTCTTAAGTACAAGAGGACTGACACACTAACTTTCTATGAATTGAACCTCTCCTGGGAGTCCAGTTTTAGATTCCGATGCTTCACTTCCGGTTTACTGTTTCCCTTGGACCTTCTTATTGACGGTGAAACACAGAAATAGCATCCGAATTTAATACAAAAGGCACAATGCCGACTTAAGTACAAGAGGATTGACACTTTAACTTTCTATGATTTGAACCTTTCCTGTGAGTCCAGTTATAGATTCCGATGCTTCAGGTTTACTGTATCCCTTGGACCTTCTTATTATGGATGAAACACAGAAATTGCATCCAAATTTAATACAAAAGGCACAATGCCGACTTAAGTACAAGAGGACTGACTCTCTAATTTTCGAAGATTTGAACCTCTCCTGTGAGTCCAGTTTTAGATTCCGATGCTTTAATTCAGGTTTACTGTATCCCTTGGACCTTCTTATTGACGATGAAACACAGAAATTGCATCCGCACTTAATACAAAAGGCACAATGCCGACTTAAGTACAAGAGGACTGACACTCTATCTCTCTATGATTTGAACCTCTCCTGCGAGTCCAGTTTTAGATTCCGATGCTTCACTTCAGGTTTACTGTATCACTTGGACCTTCTTGTTGACGATGAAACTCAGAAAATGCATCCGAATTTAATACAAAAGGCACAATGCCGACTTAAGTACAAAAGGACTGACACTCTAACACTCTATGATTTGAACCTCTCCTGTGAGTCTAGTTTTAGATTCCGATGCTTCACTTCAGGTTTGCTGTATCCCTTGGACTTTCTTATTGTCGATGAAACACAGAAATTGCATCCGAATTTAATACAAAAAGCACAATGCCGAGTTAAGTACAAGAGGACTGACACTCTAACTTTCTATGATTTGAACCTCTCTTGTGAGTCCAGATTTAGATTCCGATGCTTCACTTCAGGTTTACTGTCTCCCTTGGACCTTCTTATTGAGGATGAAACACAGAAATTGCATCCAAATTTAATACAAAAGGAACAATGCCAACTTAAGTACAAGAGGACTGACACTCTAACTTTCGATGATTTGAATTTCTCCAGTGGGTCCAGATTGAGATTCCGATGCTTCAATTCAGGTTTACTGTATCCCTTGGACCTTCTTATTGACGATGAAACACAGAAATTGCATCCGAATCTAATACAAAAGGCACAATGCCGACTTAAGTACAAGAGGACTGACACTCTAACTTTCTATGATTTGAACCTCTCCTGTGAGTCCAGTTTTAGATTCTGATGCTTCACTTCAGGTTTACTGTATCCCTTGGACCTTCTTTTTCACGATGAAACACAGAAATTGCATCCGAATTTAATACAAAAGTCACAATGCCGACTTAAGTACAAGAGGACTGACTCTCTAATTTTCAATGATTTAAACCTCTCCTGTGAGTCCAGTTTTAGATTCCGATGCTTTAATTCAGGTTTACTGTATCCATTGGACCTTCTTATTGACGATGAAACACAGAAATTGCATCCAAATTTTTAACAAAAGGCACAATGCTGTCTTAAGTACAAGAAGACTGACACTCTAACTTTATATGATTTGAACCTCTGCTGTGAGTCCAGTTTTAGATTCCGATGCTTCACTTCAGGAATACTGTTTACCTTGGACCTTCTTATTGGCGATGAAACACAGAAATTGCATCCGAATTTAATACAAAAGGACAATGCCGACATAAGTACAAGAGGACTGACACTCTAACTTTCTATGATTTGAACCTCTCGTGTGAGTCCAGTTTTAGATTCCGATGCTTCACTTCAGTTTTACTGTATACCTTGGACCTTCGTATTGACGATGAAACACAGAAATTGCATCCGAATTTAACACAAAAGGCACAATGCCGACTTAAGTACAAGAGGACTGACACTCTAACTTTCTATGTTTTAAACCTCTCCTGTGTGTCCAGTTTTAGATTCCGTTGCTTCACATCAGGTTTACTGTTTCCCTTGGACCTTCTTATTGACGATGAAACACAGAAATTGCATCCGAATTTAATACAAAAGGCACAATGCCGACTTAAGTACAAGAGGACTGACACACTAACTTTCTATGGTTTGAACCTCTCCTGTTGGTTCAGTTTTAGATTCCGATGCTTCACTTCAGATGTACTGTATCCCTTGGACCTACTTATTGACGATAAGGCACAATGCCGAATTAAGTACAAGAGGACTGACACTCTAACATTCTATGATTTGAACCTCTGCTGTGAGTCCAGTCTTATATTCCGATGCTTCACTTCAGGTTTACTGTATCCCTTGGACCTTCTTATTGACGATGAAACATAGAAACTGCATCCGAATTTAATACAAAAGGCACAATGCCGACCTAAGTACAAGAGGACTGACACTAACTTTCTATGATTTGAACCTCTCCTGTGAGTCCAGTTTTAGATTACGATGCTTCACTTCAGGTTTACCGTTTCCCTTGGACCTTCTTATTGACGATGAATCACAGAAATTGCATCCGAATTTAATTCAAAAGGCGCAATGCCGACTTAAGTACAAGAGGACTGACACACTAACTTTCTATTATTTGAATCTCTCCTGTGAGTCCAGTTTTAGATTCCGATGTTCACTTCAGATTTACTGTATCCCTTGGACATTCTTATTGACGATAAGGCAGAATGCCAACTTAAGTACAAGAGGACAGACACTCTAACTTTCAATGTTTTGAACCTCTGCTGTGATTCCAGTTTTAGATTCCGATGCCTCACTTCAGGTTCACTGTATCCCTTGGACCTTCTTATTGACGATGAAACACAGTAATTGCATCCGAATTTAATACAAAAGGCACAATGCCGACTTAAGTACAGGAGGACTGACACACAAACTTTCTATGATATGAACCTCTCCTGTGAGTCCAGCTTTGAATTCCGATGCTTCACTTCAGATTTACTGTATCCCTTGGACTTTCTTATTGTCGATGAAACACAGAAATTGCATCCGAATTTAATACAAAAGGCACAATGCCGAGTTAAGTACAAGAGGACTGACACTCTAACTTACTTTGATTTGAACCTCTCCTGTGAGTCCAGTTTTAGATTCCGATGCTTCACTTCAGGTTTACTGTATCCCTTGGACCTTCTTATTGAGGATGAAACACAGAAATTGCATCCAAATTTAATACAAAAGGAACAATGCCGACTTAAGTACAAGAGGACTGACACTCTAACTTTCGATGATTTGAACTTCTCCAGTGGGTCCAGTTTTAGATTCCGATGCTTCAATTCAGGTTTTCTGTATCACTTGTACCTTCTTATTGACGATGAAACACTGAAATTGCATCCGAATTTAATACAAAAGACACAATGCCGACTTAAGTACAAGAGGACTGACACTCTAACTTTCTATGATTTGATCCATTCCAGTGAGTCCAGTTTAAGATTCCGATGCTTCACTTCAGGTTTACTGTATCCCTTGGGCCTTCTTATTGACTATGAAACACAGAAATTGCATCAAAATTTAATACAAAAGCCACAATGCCGACTTAAGTACAAGAGGACTGACACTCTAACTCTCTATGATTTGAACCTCTCCTGTGAGTCCAGTTTTAGATTCTGATGCTTCACTTCAGGTTTACTGTATCCCTTGGACCTTCTTTTTGACGATGAAACACAGAGGTTGCATCCGAATTTAATTCAAAAGGCACAATGCCGACTTAAGTACAAGAGGACTGACTCTCTAATTTTCGATGATTTGAACCTCTCCTGTGAGTCCAGTTTTAGATTTGGATGCTTTAATTCAGGTTTACTGTATCCCTTGGACCTTCTTATCGACGATGAAACTCAGAAATTGCATCCGCACTTAATACAAATGGCACAATGCCGACTTAAGTACAAGAGGACTGACACTCTAACTTTCTATGATTTGAACCTCTCCTGCGAGTCCAGTTTTAGATTCCTATGCTTCACTTAAGGTTTACTGTATCCCTTGGACCTTCAAATTGACGATGAAACACAGAAATTGCATCCTCACTTAATACAAAAGGCACAATGCCGACTTAAGTACAAGAGGACTGACACTCTAACTTTCTATGATTTGAACCTCTCCTGTGAGTCCAGTTTTAGATTCCGATGCTTCACTTCAGTTTTTCTCTATCCCTTGGACCTTCTTATTGACGATGAAACACAGAAATTGCATCAGAATTTTATACAAAAGGTACAATGCTGTATTAAGTACAAGAAGAGTGACACTCTAACTTTATATGATTTGAACCTCTGCTGTGAGTCCAGTTTTAGATTCCGATGCTTCACTTCAGGTATACTGTTTACCTTGGACCTTCTTATTGGCGATGAAACACAGAAATTGCATCCGAATTTAATACAAAAGGCACAATGCTGACTTAAGTACAAGAGGACTGACACACTAACTTTCTATGATTTGAACCTCTCCTGTAAGTCCAGTTTTAAAATTCCGATGCTTCACTTCAGGTTTACTTTATACCTTGGACCTTCTTATTGACGATGAAACACAGAAATTGCATCCGAATTTAATACAAAAGCACAATGCCGACATAAGTACAAGAGGACTGGCTCTCTAACTTTCTATGATTTGATCCTCTCCTGTGAGTCCAGTTTTAGATTCCGATGCTTCACTTCAGTTTTACTGTCTACCTTGGACCTTCGTATTGACGATGAAACACAGAAATTGCATCCGAATTTAATACAAAAGGCACAATGCCGACTTAAGTACAAGAGGACTGACACTCTAACTTTCTATGATTTGAACCTCTCCTGTGTGTCCAGTTTTAGATTCCGATGCTTCACATTAGGTTTACTGTTTCCCTTGGACCTTCTTATTGACGATGAAACACAGAAATTGTATCCGAATTTAATACAAAAGGCACAATGCCGACTTAAGTACAAGAGGTCTGACACACAAACTTTCTATGATTTGAACCTCTCCTGTGGGTTCAGTTTTAGATTCCGATGCTTCACTTCAGGTGCACTGTATCCCTTGGACCTACTTATTGACGATAAGGCACAATGCCGAATTATGTACAAGAGGACTGACACTCTAACTTTCTATGATTTGAACCTCTGCTGTGAGTCCAGTCTTATATTCCGATGCTTCACTTCAGTTTTACTGTATCCCTTGGACCTTCTTATTGACGATGAAACATAGAAATTCCATCCGAATTTAATACAAAAGGCACAATGCCGACTTAAGTACAAGAGGACTGACACACTAACTTTCTATGATTTGAACCTCTCCTGTGAGTCCAGTTTTAGGTTACGATGCTTCACTTCAGGTTTACCGTTTCCCTTGGACCTTCTTATTGACGATGAATCACAGAAATTGCATCCGAATTTAATTCCAAAGGCGCAATGCCGACTTAAGTACAAGAGGACTGACACACTAACTTTCTATTATTTGAATCTCTCCTGTGAGTCCAGTTTTAGATTCCGATGCTTCACTTCAGATTTACTGTATCCCTTGGACATTCTTATTGACAATAAGGCACAATGCCGACTTAAGTACAAGAGGACAGACACTCTAACTTTCTATGTTTTGAACCTCTGCTGTGAGTCCAGTTTTAGATTCCGATGCCTCACTTCAGGTTTACTGTATCCCTTGGACCTTCTTATTGACGATGAAACACAGAAATTGCATCCGAATTTAATACAAAAGGCACAATGCCGACTTAAGTACAAGAGGACTGACACTCTAACTCTCTATGATTTGAACCTCTCCTGTGAGTCCAGTTTTAGATTCTGATGCTTCACTTCAGGTTTACTGTATCCCTTGGACCTTATTTTTGACGATGAAACACAGAAATTGCATCCGAATATAATACATAAGGCACAATGCCGACTTAAGTACAAGAGGACTGACACTCTAACTTTCGATGATTTGAACCTCTCCTGTGAGTCCAGTTTTAGATTCCGATGCTTTAATTCAGGTTTACTGTATCCCTTGAACCTTCTTATTGACGATCAAACACAGAAATTGCATCCGAATTTAATACAAAAGGCTCAATGCCGACTTCAGTACAAGAGGACTGACACACTAATTTTCTATGATTTGAACCTATCCTGTGAGTCCAGTTTTAGATTCCGATGCTTCACTTCAGGTTTACTGTTTCCCTTGGACCTTCTTATTGACGATGAAACACAGAAATTGCATCCGAATTTATTACAAAAGGCACAATGCCGACTTAAGTACAAGAGGACTGACACTCTAACTTTCTATGAATTGAACCTCTCCTGTGAGTCCAGTTTTAGATTCCGATGCTTCACTTCCGGTTTACTGTTTCCCTTGGACCTTCTTATTGACGATGAAACACAGAAATTGCATCCGAATTTAATACAAAAGGCACAATGCTGTCTTAAGTACAAGAGGACTGACACTCTAAGTTTCTATGATTTGAACCTCTCCTGTGAGTCCAGTTTTAGATTCCGATGCTTCACTTCAGGTTTACTGTTTCCCTGGGACCTCCTTATTGACGATGAAACACAGAAATTGCATCCGAATTGTATACAAAAGGCACAATGCCGACTTAAGTACAAGAGGACTGACACACTAACTTTCTATGATTTGAACCTCTCTTGTGGGTTCAGTTTTAGATTCCGATGCTTCACTTCAGGTTTACTGTATCCCTTGGACCTTATTACTGACGATAAGGCACAATGCCGACTTAAGTGCAAGGGGACTGACACTCTAACTTTCTATGATTTGAACCTCTGCTGTGAGTCCAGTTTTAGATTACGATGCCTCACTTCAGGTCTACTGTATCCCTTGGACCTTCTTATTGACAATGAAACACAAAAATTGCATCCGAATTTAATACAAAAGGCACAATGCCGACTTAAGTACAAGAGGACTGACACACTAACTTCCTATGATTTGAACCTCTCCTATGAGTCCAGTTTTAGATTCCGATGCTTCCCTTCAGATGTACTGTATCCCTTGGACCTTCTTATTGACGATAAGGCACAATGCCGACTTAAGTACAAGAGGACTGACACTCTAAATTTCTATGATTTGAACCTCTCCTGTGAGTCCAGTTTTAGATTCCGATGCTTCACTTCAGGTTTAATATATCCCTTGGACCTTCTTATTGACGATGAAACACAGAAATTGTATCCGAATTTAATACAATAGGCACAATGCCGACTTAAGTACAAGAGGACTGACACACTAACTTTCTATGATTTGAACCTCTCCTGTGAGTCCAGTTTTAGATTTCGATGCTTCACTTCAGATATACTGTATCCCTTGGACCTTTTTATTGACGATAAGGCACAATGCCGACTTAAGTACAAGAGGACTGACACTCTAACTTTCTATGATTTGAACCACTCCTGTGAGTCAAGTTTAAGCTTCCGATGCTTCACTTCAGGTTTACTGTATCCCTTGGGCCTCCTTTTGACGATGAAACACAGAAATTGCATCCGAATTTAATACAAAAGGCACAATGCCGACTTAAGTACAAGAGGACTGACACTCTAACTCTCTATGATATGAACCTCTCCTGTGAGTCCAGTTTTAGATTCTGATGCTTCACTTCAGGTTTACTGTATCCCTTGGACCTTATTTTTGACGATGAAACACAGAGATTGCATCCGAATATAATACATAAGGCACAATGCCGACTTAAGTACAAGAGGACTGACACTCTAATTTACGATGATTTGAACCTCTCCTGTGAGTCCAGTTTTAGATTCCGATGCTTTAATTCAGGTTTACTGTATCCCTTGAACCTTCTTATTGACGATCAAACACAGAAATTGCATCCGAATTTAATACAAAAGGCTCAATGCCGACTTAAGTACAAGAGGACTGACACACTAATTTTCTATGATTTGAACCTATCCTGTGAGTCCAGTTTTCGATTCCGATGCTTCACTTCAGGTTTACTGTTTCCCTTGGACCTTCTTATTGACGATGAAACACAGAAATTGCATCCGAATTTATTACAAAAGGCAGAATGCCGACTTAAGTACAAGAGGACTGACACTCTAACTTTCTATGAATTGAACCTCTCCTGTGAGTCCAGTTTTAGATTCCGATGCTTCACTTCCGGTTTACTGTTTCCCTTGGACCTTCTTATTGACGATGAAACACAGAAATTGCATCCGAATTTAATACAAAAGGCACAATGCTGTCTTAAGTACAAGAGGACTGACACTCTAAGTTTCTATGAATTGAACCTCTCCTGTGAGTCCAGTTTTAGATTCCGATGCTTCACTTCAGGTTTACTGTATCCCTTGGACCTTCTTATTGACAATGAAACACAGAAATTGCATCCGAATTTAATACAAAAGGCACAATGCCGACTTAAGTACAAGAGGACTGACACACTAACTTCCTATGATTTGAACCTCTCCTATGAGTCCAGTTTTAGATTCCGATGCTTCCCTTCAGATGTACTGTATCCCTTGGACCTTCTTATTGACGATAAGGCACAATGCCGACTTAAGTACAAGAGGACTGACACTCTAAATTTCTATGATTTGAACCTCTCCTGTGAGTCCAGTTTTAGATTCCGATGCTTCACTTCAGGTTTAATATATCCCTTGGACCTTCTTATTGACGATGAAACACAGAAATTGTATCCGAATTAATTACAAAATGCACAATGCCGACTTAAGTACAAGAGGACTGACACACTAACTTTCTATGATTTGAACCTCTCCTGTGAGTCCAGTTTTAGATTCCGATGCTTCACTTCAGGTTTAATATATCCCTTGGACCTTCTTATTGACGATGAAACACAGAAATTGTATCCGAATTTAATACAAAAGGCACAATGCCGACTTAAGTACAAGAGGACTGACACACTTACTTTCTATGATTTGATCCTCTCCTGTGAGTCCAGTTTTAGATTTCGATGCTTCACTTCAGACATACTGAATCCCTTGGACCTTCTTATTGACGATGAATCACAGAAATTGCATCCGAATTTAATACAAAAGGCGCAATGCCGACTTAAGTACAAGAGGACTGACACTCTAACTTTCTATGATTTGAACCTCTGCTGTGAGTCCAGTTTTAGATTCCGATGCTTCACTTCAGATTTACTGTATCCCTTGGACCTTCTTGTTGACGATAAGGCACAATGCCGACCTAAGTACAAGAGGACTGACACTCTAACTTTCTGTGATTTGAACCTCTGCTGTGAGTCCAGTTTTAGATTCCGATGCTCCTCTTCAGGTTTCTGTATCCCTTGGACCTTCTTATTGACGATGAAACACAGAAATTGCATCCGAATTTAATACAAAAGGCACAATGCCGACTTAAGTACAAGAGGACTGACACACTAACTTTCTATGATTTGAACCTCTCCTGTGAGTCCAGTTTTAGATTTCGATGCTTCACTTCAGATTTACTGTATCCCTTGGACCTCCTTATTGACGATAAGGCACAATGCCGACTTAAGTACAAGAGGACTGACACTCTAACTTTCTATGATTTGAACCACTACTGTGAGTCCAGTTTAAGCTTCCGATGCTTCACTTCAGGTTTACTGTATCCCTTGGGCCTTCTTATTGACGATGAAACACAGAAATTGCATCCGAATTTAATACAAAAGGCACAATGCCGACTTAAGTACAAGAGGACTGACACTCTAACTCTCTATGATTTGAACCTCTCCTGTGAGTCCAGTTTTAGATTCTGTTGCTACACTTCAGGTTTACTGTATCCCTTGGACCTTATTTTTGACGATGAAACACAGAGATTGCATCCGAATATAACACATAAGGCACAATGCCGACTTAAGTACAAGAGGACTGACACTCTAACTTTTGATGATTTGAACCTCTCCTGTGAGTCCAGTTTTAGATTCCGATGCTTCACTTCAAGTTTACTGTTTCCCTTGGACCTTCTTATTGACGACGAAACACAGAAATTGCATACGAATTTATTACAAAAGGCACAATGCCGACTTAAGTACAAGAGGACTGACACTCTAACTTTCTATGAATTGAACCTCTCCTGTGAGTCCAGATTTAGATTCCGATGCTTCACTTCAGATTTACTGTATCCCTTGGACATTCTTATTGACGATAAGGCACAATGCCGACTTAAGTACAAGAGGACAGACACTCTAACTTTCTATGTTTTGAACCTCTGCTGTGAGTCCAGTTTTAGATTCCGATGCCTCACTTCAGGTTTACTGTATCCCTTGGACCTTCTTATTGACGATGAAACACAGAAATTGCATCCGAATTTAATACAAAAGGCACAATTCCGACTTAAGTACAGGAGGACTGCCACACTAACTTTCTATGATTTGAACCTCTCCTGTGAGTCCAGTTTTGGATTCCGATGCTTCACTTCAGATTTACTGTATCCCTTGGACCTTCTTGTTGACGATAAGGCACAATGCCGACCTAAGTACAAGAGGACTGACACTCTAACTTTCTATGATTTGAACCTCTGCTGTGAGTCCAGTTTTAGATTCCGATGCTTCTCTTCAGGTTTCTGTATCCCTTGAACCTTCTTATTGACGATGAAACACAGAAATTGCATTCGAATTTGATACAAAAGGCACAATGCCGACTTAAGTACAAGAGGACTGACACACTAACTTTATATGATTTGAACCTCTCCTGTGAGTCCACTTTTAGATTTCGATGCTTCACTTCAGATTTACTGTATCCCTTGGACCTTCTTATTGACGATAAGGCACAATGATGACTTAAGTACAAGAGGACTGACACTCTAACTTTCTATGATTTGAACCACTCCTGTGAGTCCAGTTTAAGCTTCCGATGCTTCACTTCAGGTTTACTGTATCCCTTGGGCCTTCTTATTGACGATGAAATACAGAAATTGCATCCGAATTTAATACAAAAGGCACAATGCCGACTTAAGTACAAGAGGACTGACACTCTAACTCTCTATGATTTGAACCTCTCCTGTGAGTCCAGTTTTAGATTCTGATGCTTCACTTCAGGTTTACTGTATCCCTTGGACCTTATTTTTGACGATGAAACACAGAGATTGCATCCGAATATAATACATAAGGCACAATGCCGACTTAAGTACAAGAGGACTGACACTCTAACTTTCGATGATTTGAACCTCTCCTATGAGTCCAGTTTTAGATTCCGATGCTTTAAGTCAGGTTTACTGTATCCCTTGAACCTTCTTATTAACGATGAAACACAGAAATTGCATCCGAATTTAATACAAAAGGCTCAATGCCGACTTAAGTACAAGAGGACTGACACACTAATTTTCTATGATTTGAACCTATCCTGTGAGTCCAGTTTTAGATTCCGGTGCTTCACTTCAGGTTTACTGTTTCCCTTGGACCTTCTTATTGACGGTGAAACACAGAAATTGCATCGAATTTATTACAAAAGGCACAATGCCGACTTAAGTACAAGAGGACTGACACTCTAACTTTCTATGAATTGAACCTCTCCTGTGAGTCCAGTTTTAGATTCCGATGCTTCACTTCCGGTTTACTGTTTCCCTTGGACCTTCTTATTGACGATGAAACACAGAAATTGCATCCGAATTTAATACAAAAGGCACAATGCTGTCTAAAGTACAAGAGGACTGACACCCTAACTTTCTATGATTTGAACCTCTCCTGTGAGTCCAGTTTTAGATTCCGATGCTTCACTTCAGGTTTACTGTTACCCTTGGACCTCCTTATTGACGATGAAACACAGAAATTGCATCCGAATTGTATACAAAAGGCACAATGCCGACTTAAGTACAAGAGGACTGACACACTAACTTTCTATGATTTGAACCTCTCTTGTGGGTTCAGTTTTAGATTCCGATGCTTCACTTCAGGTTTACTGTATCCCTTGGACCTTATTGTTGACGATAAGGCACAATGCCGACTTAAGTGCAAGAGGACTGACACTATAACTTTCTATGATTTGAACCTCTGCTGTGAGTCCAGTTTTAGATTACCATGCCTCACTTCAGGTCTACTGTATCCCTTGGACCTTCTTATTGACAATGAAACACAGAAATTGCATCCGAATTTAATACAAAAGGCACAATGCCGACTTAAGTACAAGAGGACTGACACACTAACTTCCTATGATTTGAACCTCTCCTATGAGTCCAGTTTTAGATTCCGATGCTTCCCTTCAGATGTACTGTATCCCTTGGACCTTCTTGTTGACGATAAGGCACAATGCCGACTTAAGTACAAGAGGACTGACACTCTAAATTTCTATGATTTGAACCTCTCCTGTGAGTCCAGTTTTAGATTCCGATGCTTCCCTTCAGGTTTACTGTATCCCTTGGACCTTCTTACTGACGATAAGGCATAATGCCGGCTTAAGTACAAGAGGGCTGACACTCTAACTTTCTATGATATGAACCTCTCCTGTGAGTCCAGTTTTAGATTCCGATGCTTCACATCAGGTTTACAGTATCTCTTGGAGCTTCTTATTGACGATGAAACACAGAAATTACATCCGAATTCAATACAGAAGGCTCAATACCGACTTAAATACTAGAGGACTGACACTCTAACTCTCTATGTTTGAACCTCTCCTGTGAGTCCAGTTTTAGATTCCGATGCTTCACTTCAGGTTTACTGTATCCCTTGGACCTTCTTATTGACGATGAAACACAGAAATTGCATCCAAATTTAATACAAAAGAAACAATGCCGACCTAAGAACACGAGG